>NC_141885.1:10547500-10849444 GCF_030686135.1 Camelina sativa
GTGAAGAGTTTCCACTCTTCAAGTCAGCAACTTCCTTCTTCAGGCCTCTAATGGACTTAGCCATGTTGGTCACCTTCTTCTTGAGCTTGTCAAACCTCTTCCCATGCCATTTGTTCCACTTTTGCAGCAATGTCAACCTCCTGCTATGCTCTCTCACTCCTCTACTATCCCTTGGATTGGGCTCATAGTTCTCAAAGTAGAACTGCTCCTCTCCATCGCCCATCTCTACATCTCCAGCTGCATCAACTCTAGGCTGTACTACTCCATCAAATAAGTACTCATCAGCTGGCCAAAAATCAATGTTGGCTCCTTCTTGAATGGTAGTGAGCTCTTTGTTTGGTAGGATCACTTGTTTCTTCCCAACTGTTGGCAGCTCAAAGTTAAAGATATGGTTTCCTTGATGCATCTCCTTGGCTAGGATGAGTGTAGAGGTTAGGTAGCTGGAATCAATCCATCTTGGTGAGACCCCTTCTCCTCTAAGTGGAATGTTAGCAGCTTGAAGAATTGGAGTAATGATGCCTCCAATGGTAAGTGCTCCTCTTGAACCCTTGTTCTCAAGCTTGCCTACCCAACTTCTCAAATATATCATATGGTCTATCAGCACCATTGCAAGATCAGTCTCCACAGTGCTACCAAGGATGATGGTTCCATTCCTTGCTTGAAGAAGAACTCCATTGAGAGCCAAGTCAATCATCTTTAGCTCTCCCTCATTGATGTTTCCAGTTTCCTTCCTAGCAAAGAAGGTGTTGGCAAGAGCTTTGTGGTAGTACCTCAAGACTGGGCTCCTAATCCTTGAGCTCTTGGAGTTGGAGGATGAGTAGAGCTTGTTATCCCCAATGGTTTCCCACACAGCATACAGTTCTTCTCTTGGAACCATCAAGCTCCTATTGCTCCCAACCTCAAAACCAAACACATCAGCCAGCTTCTTCATTGAGAGCTCATGCTTCTTCCCTTTGATTGTGAAAGAAATTTGACCAGCTCCTACTACAGCATCCTTCCTCACATATGTGTGCAGCTTGACAGTGGCTAGGAACTCACAGCTTTCCTCTCTATACCCCTCCATACAAAGCCCCATGAACTTGGTAAGGCTGCTCTTCTCAAAGAGACACTCCACATCTTCATCAATGGCAAGCTTCTCTATGGTCTCCTTATGTGGATATCTGGTTCCCAAGAACTCCATCCTCATGAAAGCATCATAAAGCTGCTTCTTTGACAATCCACAAGACTCAGCTTCTCCATCATCCATTAGTTCTTCTTCCTTACTTTCTTCTTCCTCACTCTCACTTTCACTCCCCTCTTGTTCAACCTCAACAGCTGGCCTCTTTCCTTTGGCCCTTGCTCTCCTCATAAACTCATTGAGTGTTGGCTCCCTTTCCTCCTCTGATTCAGTTCTCTCAGGATCTTCCTCAACAGCTGGGTTTCTGGAACTCGCACGCTGGCTCAGTCGATCACTCGGACGGCCACTCGGTCGAGTGCATGCTCGAGTGGGACGTCGAGTGGACCTTCCAGCATCCTCTCTTGATTCTAAATCAACATCATGAGGACCCTTAGAGATTGCAGCTGCTTGCTTGGACTTCTTAGTGATTTTGGAAGACATTTTTGAACAAAAACTGAGAAGAATAAACTCAAAGCTTAAAGTTAATAGGTTAGTGACCCAAAAACTAGAAAGAACTAAGCTTTGAGCAAAAGATGAACTTGAGAGAGACTTTAAAGCTTGAATTTAGATATTTTGAGCAAATGAAAGAGTGTGAGAGGTATGATCTCGTGCTAGGAGTATATAAAGAAGCTAAGGGGACAAGGAGACAAGGGTGGAGCGTCCATACCATTCAAATTTGAAATGGGAATCTTTGACCTGCTTTTTGGCTACCACTCGACCCCACACTCGACCAGCACGTGGTCGAGCTCCTTGACCAATTTGAAGTTTCAAAATTTTTCTTCCTTTTCTCCCTCCACTCGATCGTTCTAGAAGCTTTGGAAACCAAATGGGCCTTAATCCTTACCCAGCTCGATCGAGTACTTCTCGTGGCCTGGTCGAGTGGGCTTGCGAACCTCCTTGCCCAAGTCCAAATCTCTTCTTACCCAACTACATTCTTAATAAAAAGCCTGTCCAACAAAAACATAAAAGAAAACACATCAAAACTACTAACAAATTAAACCATATTTACAAAGGATACCTTAGGGACTTCCTCCCTAGTGAGCTTGATTAAAGTCACTAAGCTTGACTTTGATTTCCTTCTTAGACTTGATCTAGATACCAAGGAGGTGATGAAATTCTCCCTGGAACCTCTTGGTCACTGTGAAGTTGATCCTTGATCACCTCACCCTTAGCACACAAACCATATTTCTTCTTGATTTTGAGCCTTGGTCTTGCTTTCCTCAAAGACCTCTTGTTCAGCTTTACTTGAAGATCCTCAACCATACTAGTCAACTCTTGAACTGACCTCTTAAGCTTTTCCACAGAATCCTCTTGAAGTGGGAGCTCAGCTTTTGGAGTTGCCTTATCACTTAACCCTTCTTGACCACCTTTGTCCTTGATAGTAAAAGGCTGGTCATCAATGGTGGGAAGGTTGGTTGGATTGTAGATATTGAACTTCATAACTACATCTTCAGCAATGTTCAAGGTCACAAGACCTTCCTTGACATCAATAACTGCTCCAATAGTAGCTAAGAATGGCCTCCCTAGTAAGATTGGATCTTCAGGCTCCTTGTCCATCTCTATCACCACAAAGTCAGTGTGGATCCTTGCTCTTCCTATCTTGATTGGGACATTCTCTAACCTCCCAACTACCTCTCTATTTGTCCCATCAGCTAGGCACACATGGAATTTAGTAGATTTGAAGTCAGTTCTCCCAAGCTTTTGAGCTATGGAATATGGCATGACACTTGTTGAAGCTCCCAAATCACAAAGGCATTGATTGTAGTGGAGGTAACTGATTGTGCAAGGCAAGTAGAATGGCCCTGGATCCTTAAGCTTTATTGGAATGATCACTCCTCCAAGGTTCTCAAGATCCTTCTCATCTTGAGCTTCAGCCTTCTTCTTTGACAAATCAAGCAAAAAGTCTTTGTAGAGAGGATATGGATCATACTGTTCCAAGGTAGGTCCTCTCTCCTCTTCTTGGTAAGCAATGGTGATCTCTTGTATGGCCAACACTTCCTCAACCACAGCTTCTTCAATCACAACCACTTCCTTCAAAGCCTTCTCTTCCTCTTGTTGCTTAGCCATCATCTCCTTTCTCTCAATGATTTCCCTAAGCTCCTTAATCTTTTGTGCTTTGAAACGTCCTGGGAATGGAAGAGGAGGCTTGTAGGCAGGAGGAATGTACTTGGCAGATTTGTCAGCCTCGGACTGTCCAGCTCGATCGACCACTCGAGCACGCACTCGATCGAGTGGCTGCTCGAGTCCATGGTCGAGCTCAGGTGCGAGCTCCAATTGCTTGTTACAAACATCACTTGGGGCTTCAGTAACTAATGAATTCCCCCAAACTTGAACTGCACTATCCTCAGTGGCTTCTTCCTCATGAACTTGAATGGCTTTGGTTGTGAACTCCCTTGGATTTTGGACAGCTTTTCCAGGGAGTTGGTTGGGTTTTGGAGCTGAAGAAGAGGCTATGTTACTCTCCATGTACTTAACTCTGGAATTCAGACCCTCAAACTTCATATTCAGATCATTGTATTGAGATGTGAGCCTTTGGTTTAGCTCAGCAAACTGTTTGGCTTCCTCTATCTTCCCTTGTGTTTGACCAATCAACAGCTGTTGTACCATGGCTCTAAGGTCTTGTTCCTGGCCTTGGTTAGTCTAAAACCCTGGTGGGGGACACAACTGGGGCTGGAACACCTGTTGCTGTTGTTTGGGGACATAGTTTGGGTGCTGTTAAGGCTGTTGAGGAGGGTAGACTTGATCTTGTGGGTTGACCACATTTGTGCTCCTATAGGACAGATTATTGTTCCTAAACCCTCCTTGGTTATAACCCTTGAAGCCTCCTTGGTTTTGCATATAGCCTCTCCCTCTTGAACTGGAGGCTCCTCTTCACTAACAAAGTGAATAGACTTTTGCTGACTTAGCAAGATCCTATCAAGCTTTTCATTCACCATTTTCAGATCCTTCTTGTACCTGTCTTCTTGATCAGTTGATGATGACCTTATGGTTCTGTCATAGTCCTCATTGTAGTTCCCATCAGACTATGCAAGGTTCTCTACTAACTCCCAGCCTTCTTCCACATTCTTGTTGAGGAAGTTTCTATTGGAGGCTGTGTCAAGAAGCATTCTGAACTTGGGAAGCACTCCTCTATACAAATGTGCTTAACAAAGACTCAACACTGAAACCATGGTGAGGAAACTGAGTTTGGTATCCCTTGAATCTCTCCCAAGCTTCACAAAAGCTTTCATTACTCCTTTGAGCAAATCCAGAGATCTCATTCCTTAGTCTTGCTGTCCTAGCATTGGAGAAAAACTTGGCCAAGAAAGCCTTCTTGCATGCATCCCAAGTAGTGATTGCACCAGTAGGGAGAGTCTTTTCCCATAAATGAGCCTTGTCCCCAAGTGAGAAAGGGAACAACCTCAGCTTGAAACCATCTTCACTTACTCCATTGATCTTGGTAAGACCACAGATTCTGTCAAACTCATCAAGATGATCTAGCGGATCCTCCATAGGCAATCCATGGAATTTATTGGCCTGAATCATTGAGATCAATCCACTCTTGATCTCAAAGTTGTTGTTGGCAACAGTTGGTGGCACAATGCCAGCTCGTTGGTTGTGAGTGTTGGGTGCATCTCCAGCACCAATGTTCCTTGGTCTCTGAACCTGATCCTGTTGATCCATAGCTACTATAACCTCTTGTTGTTGCTGAACAACTCTCCTTTGCTTAGCTCCTAAACTCTTGGTCTTGTTGTTGATATTGTCAATAGGCCTAAGAAGATTGTCCTTTCCTTTAGACCTTGTGTGCATTAACAGACACAAACGATTTTTGCTAGGCAAGCGACTGAGCACAGGCTCAAGTAGGAGGTCAAGTCGACTGGAAAATGATGGTTATAGAGATCCGGCTTCTGGCTCGAGCAGGTGCTCGATCACGACTCGGTCGAGTGACTGGTCGAGTGGTACCTGAAATGGAACTTCAACCCAGAAACAGAAGATTCGAGTACAACAACCTCACAAGCGTATAAAAGAACTAAATCTTAGACTAATATGGATCCTAAATGTCACAAAAAACACACTCAAATGGGCAACGACGCCAAATTGAAACAAGTTTATATTGTGGTGTGAATGATGATGTATGCAATGGTGAGATATGAATGGAATGATGGATGGGTGTTTCAATTCCCCTTATGCTATTGCAGTACAAGAGGTATCAATCCTAAATGAGTGTTTGTGAACAATTAAGATATGCATATGAATCTAAGTTAAGAAAAATGTAATGATTGTTTGTCACTAACAATCCTAGGAAGAAAATGTAAAATGCAGAAAATAAACTACAAGAACTAACAACTAGATGCAAATGAAACTGAATGATTGAAACAGTGATAAAACAAGAACAAAAACAGAGACTACTACTAATGAACTAATGCAAGATAATTAATGAACTGAAAACTAAATGTATGCAACTGGAATGAAACAGGAATGAAACAAGACAAACACAAATCATAGACATAGAGTTCTGGGGATGAACTCGAGCAGCACTCGACCGAGTGTTGGTCGAGTGGGTGGTCGAGCTAGACTAGACGCAGAAACAGAGCAATGCAATAAAAACAGAGTAATGCTAAATCCAATCAAACAACAAGCAAGCAACAGGATTAAGACTAAGATTTCAATAAACAAAGAAGGTCCTGAGGATGGATTCATGGGATGGACTAATCATTGTGGTTATCTAACTTGGTCAACAAATCTCAAGCAAACTTTGAGCTAACCTCTAGACATATTAATCTAAGACAAGTTTCTCCCACTCTCATGGTCAAGAAACAATCAAACCTATGCAATTCTAGACTTGTTCTCACACAGTAAAGAATCTACACAAGCAGGCATTAAGCAATACATCTCAAACCAAACAAGACCTCTAATCTCTTAGCAAGCCTAATGGTAAGCTCTAGATCTAGCCTTATCTATGCTTCCTAAACATTGGTGTGATGCTAAGAAGCTTGAAATCAGACTCTACCCTCTCAGATATAGAATCAGCATTAAGATCATCTACCCTAGAAGAGATCTACAACAATCAAGCTTGACCAAGTCACACAAACCACAAGATCAATCCATCCTAACCCATCCTCAAGATCCTAAGGAAACTACTCACAACAATACATGGTGATCAAAGTCAAAAACCCAGAAAATATTGAAACTTGCATTATTAGAAAGATTAAAGAAAGATCTTCAATATTGATGAAAGGATGAAACTCAAATTCTCAATATCTTGAAAGTTATAGAACCAACAAAATATAAGAATCTAGTCTTCTTTCATAAGGAAGTACAAGATCTTAAAAATAAAAAATGCAAAAGGAATAAAACTAAAAAAGGTAAAAACTAGGTTTAGGGAATATCTAAAAAGTTGCACACTTTGGTGGCTGCAGGTACAAGGCCTTATATAGGTGAGGAGGTGGAAGCCCTAAAAATAGAAAAAGTCAAAGTAGTCAACGACTCGGTCAACTCGACCAGTGCTCGGTCGAGTCCATGGTCGAGCTGGCTTCTCTCGTGCACACTCCACTTGGTCGAGTCCATCTACCCACTCGGTCGAGTGCTTGGTCGAGTTGGACTCTGGACCTTGGTTCTTCAGCCTTAACTCTCTTGCTTTCCCTTCAAGATTGCTTCACTTCTCCTCAGGATTGTTTCCATGCTCCTTAAGCTCCAAAATCACCTGTTTATGCATGAAAATATGCAAATGCAATGCAACTAAACTCTAATGCATGATTAGTCCTAAAGCTACACAATAATGATGAAAATGGCTAGCAAAAGATGCAAAAGATGTGAATAAACTAAGGGAAAACATGGTAAAATATATGAACATCAGAAGGCAAGACCAAGACTCAAGTTTAAGAAGAAGCAAAGCTCAAATGTTAAGGAGGTAGTGATCAAGAAACAACACCAAGGTTACCAAGTAGAACCAGGGGGATTTCATCACCTCCTTGGTACCTAAACAAAGCCTAAGAAGGCAATCAAAAGTCAAGCTTAGTGACTCTAAACAAGCTCACTAGGGAGGAAGTCCCTAAGGTATCCATGTACATATTGTTTAAGGTTTTTGGTATTTTGATTTTGTTTTGGTGTTTTCACGATCAGGGAAGCAAGGGAGACCAGATAGAAGAGGAAATGAAGATTCGTGGTCCAGCTCGACCCCCCCCCCCCACTCGAGCACGTACTCGACCGAGTCCCGGTCGATTCCCATCGTCGAGCTGCCCCAATCTCCACCTCCAAGTCACCAGCAAGACCCCAACTACTCCTATGACAACATGCAGATGGATGTGGACAACTACTTCCACAATCCCTAAAGTACCACTATCACCTTCACTTGTAAATATCATTGCATTTGATGTTGTGTTTTGTTTTTTTGTTTTTAATCTTGAATCCTCAATCAAATTTCTTTCACATAGGGACTGTGTGATTTAAGTTTGGGGGAGGGTTTGAGATAGCATTTGACATTGTGTTTTGTGATTCTTATTTCAAATTTTTAGCATCATCATGTTAATACTTGCATAGCATCTAAGGCATAGAAAAACCCTAAAAATTTGAAAATTTTTGCAAAAATCTTTATAAAAAAAGGGTGTTCATGTAGTTTGCACTGCACATTAGGATCTTGTTTGGCATGTTTCATTTGGATTGTATAGTATTTGCATTAGGGATCTATGATGAGTATTCCCTTGTTAGCTTGTTTATTCACTAGACTAGGATCAATGCCCAAGTTAATAGTACTTTGATGCTAGTTGAGTGGTTAGAAGAATAAGATTGAACCAAGCCTTGAATTCCTACATTGCATTTGGTCTAAATTGAAGCATGTTGAGATTTGAAATTATTTCCTATTTATAAGAACCTAATATTGACTTTCAATTATCAATGTGTGCATTGCTTTAAACTCATGGATACCATATACATATTTTGATCATCTTCTTCCTTTTTACCACTCTTGTTGATCCAAGTAGCTGATTTCCTCATTAAGAATCAGTTCCCCTACCCCTAAACCAAACCTTCTTTCAAGCCATGTTTATTCTTGTGTGTGTGAGGCCTATTTTTGGGATTGAGCTTGGTAGAAAGTGTTAGGTTTGAACTGACAAGAGTAAAGCCTTGTGTAGTTCTAGTTTGCATTTTTCAAACTAGATAGGACTAGGTGGTTCACTTGTTGGGTTTGGGACTTGGCTGTCATGAAAAAGAAAAGAGGAAATGTGTTTAAGTAAATTTAAAGTCTAGTGAAAGAATTGGAAGAATAAGGTTGTTTAAAGATGGTTCTAGTTAAAGAAAAGAAAGAAAGAAAAGAGAAGTCTAGCAAAATGCTTATATGTCTTAAGAATAAGAAGAAAAGAGAACCATAGCAAATAAGTAAGAATCCCCCATTCCACTAGAAAGATCAAATAAGAAACCTCTCCTAAGACTTTAAAACCAAAAGAGAAAAGGGTGAAAAAGAAGAAAAGAAGTTAAAGGGTAGCACTAGGATCAATTGGGTTTAGATTGATAGGATAAACTCTTTGGGTGCCTTTGGGTAGACAAGGTTTTGTTCTTGTATGTGTCTAAGTGTTCTTACCTTTAGCATTCTTCTAAAGCTCAATCCATTTTTTTTATGAGAGAACCTTGATATTGATAAGCCCTACTCTAAAAAGAGACCATCATTGTCTCTAAACCTTTTACTGCCAAGCCAAATGAGTTTAAGCATTGCATAGAATTGATTCATGTTCTTGATTAATGAATGTTAAAGGAAATGGTTGATTTGAATGCATGTGGATGTCTAAGGCTCAAATCAGTGAAGGTTGTGATATGCTTGTCTAAAGTCTTTAAGTATAGCTCATTCAACTTGCATCATAGTACTAGTAACTTGGACATTGATTTTAGATAGTCTATTTGCAAGCTTTAGGAGCTGAGATCCCACTTTCAAACCTCACCTACCTTCTTTTGTCTTGATTATTTGCTTGAGGGCAAGCAAAGACTAAGTTTGGGGGTGTTGATGTTCATATATTTTACCTTGTTTTCCCTTAGTTTATTCATAACTTTTGCATCTTTTGCTATCCATTTAGGCCATTATTGTGTAGCTTTAGGACTAATCATGCATTAGAGTATAGTTGCATTGCATTTGCATCTTTTCATGCATAAACAGGTGATTTTGGAGCTTAAGGAGCATGGAAGCAATGCTGAGGAGAAGTGAAGCAATCCTGAGGAGAAAACAAGAGAGTTAAGGCTGTAGAATTAAGGTCCGGAGTCCAACTCGACCGCACCACCCGACCACCACTCGACCGTGTGCTGAGAAGGACTCGACCGAGTGGAGAATGCACGAGAGAAGCCAGCTCAACCAGCCACTCGACCGAGCACTGGTCGAGTTCACCGAGCCGTTGACTGCTTTGACTTTTTGTATTTTTAGGGCTTCCACCTCATCTCCTATAAAAAGGCCTGGTACCTGCAGCCACCAAAGAGTCCAGCTTTTTAGAGAGTCTAAAACCTAGTTTTTACCTTTTTTAGATATTATTCCTTTTGCACTTTTCTTTTATTTTAGATTTTGTACTTGTTTGAGAGACAAAGACTAGATTCTTATATTTTGTTTGTTTCATAACTTTCAAAGTATTAAGATTTCGAGTTTTATTCCTTCATCAATATTGTAGATCTCTGTTTCATCTTTCCAATGATGCAAGTTTCATTATTTTCTGGGTTTTTGACATATTTCACCATGTGTTCTTGTGAGTAGTTTGTTTAGGACCTTGAGGATGGGTTAGGCTGGGTTGATCTTGTGGTTTGTTTGATTTGGTCAAGCTTGATTGTTGTAGATCTCTTCTAGGCTAGATGATCTTAATGCTGATCCTCTATCTGAGAGGGTAGGGTTTGATTTCAAGCATCTTAGCATCACACCAATGTCTAAGGAGCATAGATAAGGCTAGATCTAGAGCTTACCATTAGGCTTGCTAAGAGATTAGGAGTCTTGTTTGGTTTGAGATGTATTGCTTAATGCCTGCTTGTGTAGATTCTTTTCTTTGTGAGAACAAGTCTAGAAATGCATAGGTTTGATTGTTTCTTGCCATGAGAGTGGATTAAACATGTCTTAGAATAGTATGTCTAGAGATCAACTCAATGTTTGCTTGAGATTTGTTGACCAAGTTAGATAACCACAATGATTAGCTCAGCCCATGAATCCCTCCTCAAGGCCTTCTTTGTTTATCGAAATCTTAGTCTAAATATCATTGCTTGCTTGTTGTTTGATAGTTTTAGCGTTGTTCTGTTTTTCTTGTGTTGCTCTGTTTCCACGTTTAAGTCTAGCTCGACCACGTACTCGACCTACACTCGGTCGAGTGCTGCTCGAGTTCATCCCCAAAACATGTGTTTTTGATTTGTGATTGTCTTGTTTCATTCCTGTTTCATTTCCATTGCATTCACGTAGTTTCCTATTCATTACTTGTCTTGCATTAGTTCATTAGCATAGTGTCTATCTCTGTTCTAGTTTCATTATAGCTTTAATTTGTCTGTTCTGTTTGCATTTAGTATCTTGTTCTAGTTGTTTTTACTTTCTGCATTTCTTATCTCATTTTAGGATTGTTAGTGACAAACAATCTTTACAATTGGCTTGACTTAGACTCATATGCACATCTTAATTGTTCACAATCACTCAGATAGGATTGACACCTCTTATCCTGCAACTGCATAAGGTGAATTGAAACACCCTGACTTCTATTCATTCCATACATCATCATTCCATACATCATTCATTCATATACCACAAAGAAAGTCAGTTTCAAGGTTCAAAAGGAACAAAGGTCTCTCGGTCTCTTTAGTGGGAAGGGCGAGCTGGTTACGGCTAATAAGGGGGTCTACAGGCCGGACGAGAGGAAGATGGTGGTGTGTGACCACTGTAAGAAGAAAGGTCACGTGAGGGACAAGTGTTGGATTCTTCACCCACATCTCAAGCCAGCTAAGTTCAAAGCGAATCTATCTCATGAAGGTACAAGCGGTCAAGCACCCGGAACGGTGAGCCAGGGGGAGACAACGGTGATGGCTGCGTCCTATGGAGACTACGTGAGAAAATCTGACTTGGAGGCTCTCATTAAGTCCATCGCCGCACTAAAAGAATCCGGTACCACATTCTTTGCCACTAAACCTTCTAAAATGCTTGTCATTGACTCGGGGGCTTCTTACCATATGATTAGCAACCCGAGTGTACTAGACAATATAGAACCAGCTTTAGGTAATGTGGTTATTGCTAATGGTGATCGGATCCCTGTAAAAGGTGTTGGTAATTTAAAACTGCTTGAACATAACTCTAAAGCATTTTACATGCCAACATTCACGTCTAACCTCCTATCAGTAAAGAAAGCAGCTAATGATTTGAATTGCTATGTTGTTTTTGGTCCTAATAGTGTTCATTTTCAGGATATTAAGACTGGAAAGATACTTGGGGAAGGAAATGGAACCGGAGACCTTTATACTTTAGAGAAGACTTCACAAAGTCCCTCTAATTCTATTTCACTTACCTCTTGTTTATTGTCTAATAAGAATGATAATGATGCATTGTGGCATGCTAGACTAGGCCATCCCCACTCTCGTGCTCTTGAGTTGTTATTGCCTAATGTTTCGTTTAGTAGTTCTAGGTGTGAGTCTTGTATCCATGGGAAACATTGTAGAACTGTGTTTCCTAAATCTTCTACCATTTATGAAAATTGCTTTGATTTGGTTCATTCTGATGTTTGGACATCACCATGCTTGTCTAGAGATAACAACAAGTACTTTGTGACCTTTATTGATGAAAAGTCGAAATATACTTGGATAACTTTGTTACCCTCTCAAGACCGTGTGTATGATGCATTTATAAATTTCCAAAACTATGTCACTAATCACTTTAATGCCAAGATCAAAGTGCTTAGGTCAGACAATGGAGGAGAATACACTAGTCAAAAACTTAGAGAACACCTAACCGCACATGGCATCTTACAACAAACGAGATGCCCGTACACTCCACAACAAAATGGTGTGGCGGAGAGGAAGAACAGGCACCTTATGGAAGTGGCGCGGTCAATGATGTTCCATATGAATGTGCCAAAACGTTTTTGGGGAGATGCGGTCATGACAGCCTGCTATCTTATCAACCGAACGCCAACAAAAATCCTAAGCGACCTAACTCCTTTTGAAATTCTTACTAAAACTAAACCATCATTAGACCATTTACGAGTATTTGGCTGTGTGGGTTTTGTTTTGATTCCAGGAGAGCAGCGGAGTAAACTAGATGCAAAGAGTACCAAAAGCATGTTTATTGGTTACTCAACCACACAAAAAGGCTACAAGTGCTATGATCCGGTCAATGGCCGCATGTACGTGTCTAGAGACGTCAAGTTTCTGGAAGATCAAGGCTACTATGAGACAAAAGACTGGAACAGCCTTAAGGACCTATCTCACTCCACCACTGACCGTGCGACCAACTTACGGTTCCTACTAGATCATCTTGGTGTTACACAACAATCTTGTCCCGGGGCACAGCTACCGCCAATAGCTCCCAATCAATCTACACAACTGGCAGAGCCCCCAGCTGATCATGATCCATCTCCACGTCCTGAGGAACAACTTCCTGAGCCGGGAGAGGACATATCTGAAGGAGTCGTTCCCACACCTCCCGCTGAGCCTATCCCTTCTACCGTCGAGCTGGTACGAGGCGCTACTACTACCGCCGAGCCAAGTCAGCCAGCCTCATCCACACCTCTCATACCACTCAGACGGAGCGAACGTGTCAAGTCTCATCCATCTACCTGGAAGAACAAGCGTGTGTATTATAACAATCAAGCGGTTGCCCATCCGATTCAGGCCGTTTATTCGCTTACCGTGTTGCCGCCTGATCATGCAGCATTCCTAGGGTCAATTGATGCTAATTATATACCCCAGACATACGATGAGGCCAAAGATCATCAAGTGTGGCGAGATGCCGTATCCGATGAGACTAGTGCCATGGTTCGCAACCACACTTGGGATGAAGCCGACCTGCCTAGAGGCAAGAAGGCTGTCAGTTCGCGATGGGTCTTTACCATCAAGTATTTAAGCACTAGTGAGATAGAACGGTACAAAGCTCGCCTTGTGGCTCGTGGCTTTACTCAAACATATGGGTCGGATTATACGGAAACCTTCGCCCCGGTCGCCAAGCTTCATACTGTTAGGGTGGTGCTCTCCGTTGCCACTAACCTTTCGTGGGATCTTTGGCAAATGGATGTCAAGAATGCATTTCTTCAGGGGGAGCTTCAAGAGGAGGTCTATATGCACCGCCCCCCAGGGCTAGAAGACATGGTTGCACCCGGCAAGGTCCTCCGACTTTGCAAGGCCATTTACGGTCTCAAGCAGTCTCCTCGAGCCTGGTACCACAAGTTGAGCTCTACGCTCAAAGATCAAGGCTTCAAACGTTGTGAACCAGACCACACCCTCTTCACTCATCGTTCTCCCGATGGTCTCGTCGTCGTCCTCATCTATGTTGATGATCTTATCATCACCGGCGATGATCAAGAGGGCGTTCAGGCCACCAAGGTTTTTCTTCACTCTGCGTTTGACATCAAAGACCTCGGCGAGCTTCGTTACTTCCTTGGTATAGAGATCTTTCGCTCGCCAGGCGGCCTGTTTCTCTCTCAACGGAAGTACACTCTTGATCTCTTGGCCGAGACTGGCCGCCTCGCTGCAAGACCGTCTCTCACTCCACTGGACAAAGGCTACCAGGCCAAGCGAAAGGGGGAGAGCATTCGGGCCATGGAGGGACAACCGCGAGATCCAATGGATGAACCATATGAGGACGTTACAAGATACCGGCGACTTGTGGGGAAGCTCATATATCTCACGATCACGCGGCCTGACATTTGTTATGCAGTCAACCAGGCGAGTCAATACATGCAGGCTCCGACTAAGTATCACTGGAGCATTGTAGAGAGGATACTTAGCTATCTTAAAGGAAGCCCGGGTCAAGGCATATGGATGGGCAGGAATTCAAACACGGAGATAGTGGGCTATTGTGATGCTGATTACGCTGGAGATACATTGGACAAGAAGTCAACTATCGGGTATTGTGCATTTGTTGGTGGGAACTTGGTCACATGGAAGTCAAAGAAGCAGAAGGTGGTCTCATGCTCTAGTGCTGAAGCCGAGTATAGAGCAATGCGGAAGCTAACAAATGAACTGACCTGGTTGAAGGCACTCCTCAAGGACCTCGGCATTGATTCAAAGAAACCAATCACCATACATTGCGACAATGAGGCTGCGATTCACATTGCTACTAATTCAGTGTTTCATGAGAGAACCAAACACATTGAGGTTGACTGCCACAAGGTTCGAGAAAAGATAGAAGAAGGGGTCATCCTACCGTGTCATACTCGGAGTCAAGACCAATTGGCAGACATTTTCACCAAAGCTGCAAGCTCCAAGATTTGTGAACATATTCATAGCAGACTTGGACTTGTAGACATCACTCGCCCTTGATCACCTCACTTAATCCATGGACATCACACTCTTTTTCCCTTGACATAGTTTTGTCCCATGAGGTTTTCTATGCCAAGGTTTTTAATGAGGTGATGCTTCATGGGTTCCAAGTTTAGTCATTTCATTCGACTAAACATGAGGGGGAGTATTGATCAAGATAACCTTGAGTGTAATCGGCCATCCGTACGGTTATGTGATAGGACCGTCCGTACGGTTATGTGTTAGGGCCGTCCGTACGGTTAGGTGTTAGGGCCGTCCGTACGGTTAGGTGTTAGGGCCGTCCGTACGGTTTGGTGCGGCCGACCACGAATGATGTGAATAAAGGGCTAAGAGTATTCTACAAAGGCCCATGAGGAAGAGAAGGATCGAGAAGATGGCAAAGAGCCGTTAGAGATCACATGTTCCCCTAAGAGAAGCAATGAGAGGTCGCTATCACCATAGGGACACACCCTTCTCTCTCCCTATGTCGTTATCAAGTTTGTAATAAGAGTAGCCCTAGTTTTATTTCTATTTAAGGCCTACAGCCGACATTGTATGGATTCTATTTCTAATACTGAATCTCTTCTCTTTATTCTCTTTGTTCTTGTTCACTAATTCTCTCAACAATTTCTTTCTCTACTCCAAACTAATCTAAACCAATAATCTCATTCCACCTAAACTAACAGTTTAGACACCACTTATACCCATTTGGTCACGAAACAGGCTAACACCGAGAAAACATTGATTCAAAGCAGTAAACAGCTTTGTTACTCTTTCTAGGGTCAGAATGTGTGACAATCTATTGCATTTCACTAATTGTAAGAGTTTGGGATGAATTTGGAGTGTTTAGACAACACTTAAACCCGTTTTATCCCAAAACAGGCTTAAACCAAGAAAACATGCTATAACCGAGAGAATACATTGATTCAAAGCAGTAAACAGCTATGTTACTCTCTTTAGGGTCAAAATATGTAACAATCTAATGCATTTGACTAATTATAAGAGTTCTTGTTGAATTTGGAGTGTTTAAACACCACTTTTACCCATTTTCTCCTGAAATAGGCTAAACCCGAGAAAACAATGATTCGAAGCAGTAAACAGCTTTGTTACTGTTTAAGGTGTCAGAATGTGTGACAATCCAATGCATTTGACTAATTATAAGAGTTCGGAATAAATTTGGAGTGTTTAGACAACACTTAAACCCGTTTTATTCCAAAACAGGCTTAAACCAAAAAAAGAGGCTTAAACCGAGAGAAAACATTGATTCGAAGCAGTAATGCATTTGACTAATTAGATGAGTTCAAGTTTAATTTGGAGTGTTTAGACACCACTTATACCCATTTTGTCACGAAACAGGCTAACACCGAGAAAAACATTGATTCAAAGTAGTAAACAGCTTTTTTACTCTTTCTAGGGTCATAATGTGTGACAATCTATTGCATTTCACTAATTGTAAGAGTTTGGGATGAATTTAGAGTGTTTAGACAAAACTTAAACCCGTTTTATCCCAAAACAGGCTTAAACCAAGAAAACATGCTAAAACCGAGAGAATACATTGATTCAAAGCAGTATACAGCTATGTTACTATTTATAGGGTCAAAATATGTAACAATCCAATGCATTTGACTAATTATAAGAGTTCGAGTTTAATTGGAAGTGCTTAGACACCACTTATACCTATTTTGTCCCGAAAGTGGCTAACACCGAGAAAACATTGATTCACAGCAGTAAACAGCTTTGTTACTCTTTCTAGGGTCAGAATGTGTGACAATCTATTGCATTTTACTAATTGTAAGAGTTCGGGATGAATTTGGAGTGTTTAGACAACACTTAAACCCGTTTTATCCCACAACAAGCTTAACCGAGAAAACAGGCTAAAACCGAGAGAAAACATTGATTCGAAGCAGTAAAACGCTATGTTACTCTTTCTAGGGTCAAAATATGTAACAATCCAATGCATTTGACTCATTATAAGAGTTCAGGTTGAATTTGGAGTGTTTAGAAACCAATTATACCCATTTTGTCCCGAAACAGACTAAAACCAAGAAAATATTGATTTGAAGCAGTAAACAGCTTTGTTACTATTTCTAGGGTTAGAATGTGTGACGGTCACATGCATTTTACTGATAGTAAGATTTCGAGAAGAATTTGGAGTGTTTAGACAACACTTAAACCTGTTTTATCCAAAAACAGGCTTAAATCTAGAAAACAGGCTAATACCGAGAGAAAACATTGATTCGAAGCAGTAAACAGCTATGTTACTCTTTTTAGGGTCAACATATGTAGCAATCTAATGCATTTCAGTAATTATAAGAGTTCATGTTGAATTTGGAGTGTTTAAACACCACTTTTACCCATTTTGTCTTGAAATAGGCTAAACCCGAGAAAACAATGATTCGAAGCAGTAAACAGCTTTGTTACTGTTTATAGTGTCAGAATGTGTGACAATCCAATGCATTTGACTAATTGTAAGAGTTCGGAATAAATTTGGAGTGTTTAGACAACACTTAAACCCGTTTTATACCAAAACAGGCTTACACCAAGAAAAGAGGCTAAAACCGAGAGAAAACATTGATTCGAAGCATTAAACAGCTATGTTACTCTTTATAGGGTTAAAATATGTACCAAGCCAATGCATTTGACTAATTATATGAGTCCAATTTTAATTTGGAGTGTTTAGACACCACTTATACCCATTTTGTCACGAAACAGGCTAACACCAAGAAACCATTGATTCAAAGCAGTAAACAGCTTTGTTACTCTTTCTAGGGTCAGAATGTGTGACAATCTATTGCATTTCACTAATTGTAAGAGTTTGGGATGAATTTGGAGTGTTTAGACAACACTTAAACCCGTTTTATCCCAAAACAGGCTTCAACCAAGAAAACATGCTATAACCGAGAGAATACATTGATTCAAAGCGGTAAATGATGTTCATATATTTTACCTTGTTTTTCCTTAGTTTATTCACAACTTTTTCATCTTTTGCTATCCATTTAGGCCATTATTGTGTAGCTTTAGGACTAATCATGCATTAGAGTATAGTTGCATTGCATTTGCATCTTTTCATGCATAAACAGGTGATTTTGGAGCTTAAGGAGCATAGAAGCAATGCTGAAGAGAAGTGAAGCTGTCCTGAGGAGAAAACAAGAGAGTCAAGGCTGTAGAATCAAGGTCCGGAGTCCAACTCGACCGCACCACTCGACCACCACTCGACCGTGTGCTGAGGAGGACTCAACCGAGTGGAGAATGCACGAGAGAAGCCAGCTCGACCAGCCACTCGACCGAGCACTGGTCGAGTTGACCGAGCCATTGACCACTTTGACTTTTTGCATTTTTTAGGGCTTCCACCTCACCTCCTATATAAGGCCCTTGTACTTGCAGCCACAAAAGGGAATCCAGCTTTTTAGAGAGTCTAAAAACCTAGTTTTTACCTTTTTTAGATATTATTCCTTTTGCACTTTTATTTTATTTTTAGATCTTGTACTTGTTTGAGAGAGAAAGACTAGATTCTTATATTTTGTTTGTTTCATAACTTTCAAAGTATTAAGATTTCGAGTTTATTTCCTTCATCAATATTGTAGATCTCTGTTTCATCTTTCTAATGATGCAAGTTTCATTATTTTCTGGGTTTTTGACATATTTCACCATGTGTCCTTGTGAGTAGTTTGCTTAGGACCTTGAGGATGGGTTAGGCTGGGTTGATCTTGTGGTTTGTTTGATTTGGTCAAGCTTGATTGTTGTAGATCTCTTCTAGGCTAGATGATCTTAATGCTGATCCTATATCTGAGAGGGTAGGGTTTGATTTCAAGCATCTTAGCATCACACCAATGTCTAAGGAGCATAGATAAGGCTAGATCTAGAGCTTACTATTAGGCTTGCTAAGAGATTAGGAGTCTTGTTTGGTTTGAGATGTATTGCTTAATGCCTGCTTGTGTAGATTCTTTTCTTTGTGAGAACAAGTCTAGAATTGCATAGGTTTGATTGTTTCTTGCCATGAGAGTGGATTAAACATGTATTAGAATAGTATGTCTAGAGATCAGCTCAATGTTTGCTTGAGATTTTTTGACCAAGTTAGATAACCACAATGATTAGCTCAGCCCATGAATCCCTCCTCAAGGCCTTCTTTGTTTATTGAAATCCTAGTCTAAATATCATTGCTTGTTTGTTGTTTGATTGGTTTTAGCTTTGCTCTGTTTTTCTTGTGTTGCTCTGTTTTCACGTTTAAGTCTAGCTCGACCACCCACTCGACCTACACTCGGTCGAGTGCTGCTCGAGTTCATCCCCAGAACTTGTGTTTTTGATTTGTAATTGTCTTGTTTCATTCCTGTTTCATTTTCATTGCATTCACGTAGTTTCCTGTTCATTACTTGTCTTGCATTAGTTCATTAGCATAGTTTCTATCTTTGTTCTAGTTTCATTATAGCTTCAAGTTGTTTGTTCTGTTTGCATTTAGTATCCTGTTCTAGTTGTTTTTACCTTCTGCATTTCATATCTCATTTTAGGATTGTTAGTGACAAACAATCTTTACAATTGGCTTGACTTAGACTCATATGCACATCTTAATTGTTCACAATCACTCAGATAGGATTGACACCTCTTATACTGCAACTGCATAAGGGGAATTGAAACACCCTGACTTCTATTCATTCCATACATCATCATTCCATACATCATTCATTCATACACCACAAAGAAAGTCAGTTTCAATTTGGTGTCGTTGCCCATTTGAGTGTGTTTTGTAACATTTAGGATCAATATTAGTCTAAGATTAAGTTCGTTTTAAACACTTGTGAAGTTACTGAACTCGAATCTTCCTTTGCTTGGCTGTTTTGTGTTTCAGGTACCCACTCGACCACCTACTCGACCACCACTCGACCGAGCTGTGATCGAGCACTTGATCGAGCCAGAAACCGGATCAAATTAGCCATTACTTCCCAGTCGACTCGACCACCCACTCGAGCCTGCGCTCGACCGTGTACCTGTTCGAGTCCGTAGTAGAGTTTGTTGATGCACACAATGTCAAAAGGCAAAGATAGTCTTCAACAGCCTATTGACAACATCCACAGGCTACAAAAGGGTTTGAGACATAAGCAAGGAAGAGTAGTTCAACAACAACAAGGTCAAGACATCATGGAGCAACAAGCTATCCATGAGCAAAGACCAAGGCACATTGGTGCAGGAGATGCACCCAATACTCACAACCAAAGGGCTGGAATTGTGCCACCTTCAGTAGCAAACAATAACTTTGAGATCAAGAGTGGATTGATCTCAATGATACAAGCAAAGAAGTTTCATGGGTTGCCAATGGAGGATCCACTAGATCACCTTGATGAGTTTGACAAAATATGTGGACTCACTAAGATCAATGGAGTGAGTGAAGATGGATTCAAATTAAGACTCTTCCCATTTTCTCTTGGAGACAAAGCTCACCTTTGGGAGAGGACTCTACCTACTGGAGCTATCACCACATGGGATGCATGCAAGAAAGCTTTTCTGGCCAAGTTCTTCTCCAATGCAATGACTGCTAGGCTGAGGAATGAGATTTCTGGGTTTGCTCAAAGGAATAATGAGAGCTTTTGTGAAGCTTGGGAGAGGTTTAAAGGATTCCAAACTCAGTGTCCTCACCATGGTTTCAGCAATGAGTCACTTCTAAGCACCTTGTATAGAGGAGTGCTTCCCAAGATAAGAATGCTTCTTGACACAACCTCTAATGGCAACTTCCTCAACAAGAATGTGGAAGAAGGATGGGAGTTAGTTGAGAATCTTGCTCAATCTGATGGCAATTATAATGAGGACTATGATAGGACCATAAGGAGCTCCTCAACTGATCAAGAGGACAAGTATAAGAAGGATTTGAAGATGGTCAATGAGAAGCTTGACAAGATCCTCCTCAGCCAATCCAAGTCCATTCACTTCATAGGTGAAGAGGAAGCTCCAGTTCAAGAGGGGGAGCCTGAATTTGCTAAGTTGTGCTACATGCAGAATCAGGGAGGATTCAAAGGCTACAACCAAGGAGGTTTCAAGAACAACAATCTCTCTTATAGGAGCACCAATGTGGCCAACGACCAAGACCAGGTCTATCCACCTCCTCAACCTCAACAGCAACAAAACTACATCCCCAAGCAGCAACACCAAGTGTTCCAGCCCCAATTGTGTCCCCCACCAGGGTTTCAGACTAACCAAGGCCAGGAACAAGACTTAAGAGCAATGATGCAACAGTTGTTGATTGGGCAAACACAGGGCAAGATTGAGGAAGCCAAGCAGTTTGCTGAGTTGAATCAAAGGCTCACATCACAGTACAATGGTCTGAACATGAAGTTTGAAGGTCTCAACTCCAGAATGAAGTATATGGAGAGTAACATTGCCTCAACTTCAGCTCCTAAACCCAACCAACTCCCTGGAAAAGCTGTTCAAAATCCAAGGGAGTTCACTGCAAAAGCCATTCATATCTCTGATGGGGAAGTCACTGAGGACAGTGAAGTCCAAGTTTGGGGGAACTCATTAGTTACTGAAGCCCCAAGTGACGTTTGTGCAAAGCAACTGGAGTCCGGCATCTGTCTCGACCAAGTACTCGAACAGCCACTCGATCGAGCGCATGCTCGAGTGGTCGATCGAGTTGCAGACTCAGAAGCTGTCAAGCCTGCTAAGTACACTCCTCCTGCTTACAAGCCACCTCTTCCATTCCCAGGACGTTTCAAAGCACAAAAGATTAAGGAGCTTAGGGAAATCATTGAGAGAAAGGAGATGATGGCTAAGCAACAAGAGGAAGAGAAGGCTTTGAAGGAAGTGGTTGTGATTGAAGAAGCTGTGGTTGAGGAAGTGTTGGCCATACAAGAGATCACCATTGCTTACCAAGAAGAAGAGAGAGGACCTGCCTTGGAACAGTATGATCCATATCCTCTCTACAAAGACTTTTTGCTTGATTTATCAAAGAAGAAGGCTGAACCTCAAGATGAGAAGGATCTTGAGGACCTTGGAGGAGTTATCATTCCAATCAAGCTTAAGGATCCAGGTCCATTCTATCTGCCTTGCACACTTAGGTATCTTCACTACAACCAATGCCTTTGTGACTTGGGAGCTTCAACAAGTGTGATGCCATACTCCATAGCACAAAAGCTTGGGAGAACTGATTTCAAGTCCACCAACCTTCATATATGTTTAGCTGATGGGTCAAACAAAGAAATAGTTGGAAGGTTGGAGAATGTCCCAGTCAAGATAGGGAAGGCAAGGGTTCACACTGATTTTGTGGTGTTGGAGATGGACAAGGAACCTGAAGATCCAATCATTCTTGGAAGGCCATTCCTAGCCACTGTTGGAGCAGTTATTGATGTCAAAGAGGGTCTTGTGACCTTGAACATTGCTGAAGATATAGCCATGAAGTTCAACATCCATAACCCAACCAACCTTCCTACCATTGATGATCAACCTTTTACTATCAAGGACAAAGGAGGTCAAGAAGGTTCAAGTGGTGAAGCAACTCCAAAGGCTAAGCTCTCCTTTCAAGATGATTCTGTGGAAAAGCTTAAGAGGTCAGTTCAAGAGCTGACTAGTATGGTTGAGGATCTTCAAGTTAAGCTGAACAAGAGGTCCTTAAGGAAGGCAAGACCAAAGCTCAAAATCAAGAAGAAACATGGTTTGTGTGTTAAGGGTGAGGTGATCAAGGATCAACTTCACAGTGATCAAGAGGTTCCAGGGAGGATTTCATCACCTCCTTGGTATCTAAACCAAGTCTAAAAAGGACACCAAAGTCAAGCTTAGTGACTTTAAACAAGCTCACTAGGGAGGAAGTCCCTAAGGTATCCTTTGTAAATATGGTTTATTTTCCTTGTAGTTTTGATATGTTTTCTTTTTTGTTTGTGTTGGACAGGCCTTTAGGTGAGAATGTAGTTGGGTAAGGAGGGAATTAGACTTGGAGAAGGAGACTCGCAAGCCCACTCGACCTACCCACGAGAGGTACTCGACCGAGCTGGAAAGGAATTGAGGCCCATTTGATCTTCAAATCACTAGAACGATCGAGTGGAGGGAAGAACAAGAAGAAAAATTTTGAAATTTCAAAATTTGGTCAAGGTGCTCGACCGTGTACAATCGAGTGTGGGGTCGAGTGGCAGCAAAAAGCAGGTCAAAGATTCCCATTTCAAATTTGAATGGTATGGACGCTCCACCCTTGTCTCTTTGTCCCCTTAGCTTCTTTATATAGACCTTGCACGAAACTATGCCTCTCACATTCTCTCATTTGCTCAAAACCATTGAATTCAAGTTTTAAAGTCTCTCTCTTAGCCTATCTTTTGCTCAAGCTTAGTTCTTTCAAGTTTTTGGTTTACTAACCTATTAACTTTGAGCTTTGAGTCTATTCCCTTCAGTTCTATTTGAAAAAAATGTCTTCAAGAATCACTAGGAAGTCTCAACAAACCACTGCAACCTCCATGGAACATCATGATGCTAGCCTTGAATCAAGAGGACAAGCTGGAAGGACCACTCGACGCCCCACTCGATCATGCACTCGACCGAGTGGTGGTTCGAGCAGCCGGTCGAGCCAGATGCCGCGTCCAAGGGGAGAGAGAGTTGAGGAAGATCCTGAGAGGACTGAGAGTGAGGAGGAAAGAGAGTCAACTCTCAATGAGTTCATGAGGAGACACAAGGCCAAAGGGAAGAGGCCAGCAGTTGAGGTTGAACAAGAGGAGAGTGAGAATGAGAGTGAGGAAGAAAGTGAAAAAGAAGAGATAGAAGATGATGGAGAAGCTGAGTCCTGTGGGTTGTCAAAGAGGCAACTCTATGATGCTTTCATGAGAATGGAGTTCTTAGGGACAAGATATCCACACAAAGAAACCATGGAGAAGCTAGCCATTGGTGAAGATGTGGAGTACCTCTTTGGAAAGAGCAACCTGACCAAGTTTATGGGGCTTTGCATGGAGGGCTACAAAGAAGAGAGTTGTGAGTTTCTGGCCACAGTCAAGCTGCATACATGTGCAAGGAAGGATGCTGAGTTTGGAGCTGGCCACATTGATTTCACAATCAAGGGAAAAAGGTATGAACTCTCAATGAAGAAGATAGCCAATGTGTTTGGTTTTGAGGTTGGGAGCAATAGGAGTTTGATGATTCCAAGAGATGAGCTCTATGATGTGTGGGAAACCATTGGGTACAACAAATACTACTCATCCTCCAATTCCAAGAGTTCAAGGATAAGGAGCCCAGTCCTAAGGTACTTCCACAAAGCTCTTGCCAACACCTTCTTTGCTAGGAAGGAAACTGGGAATATTAATGAGGGGGAGCTAAAAATGATTGATTTGGCTCTCAATGGAGTCATCTTCCAAGCAAGAAATGGTACCATCATTCTTGGGAGCACTGTGGAGACTGACCTAGCAATGGTGCTCATTGATCACATGATTAACTTGAGAAGTTGGGTAGGAAAGTTGGAGAATAAGGGATCAAGAGGAGCACTAACCATTGGAGGCATCATTACTCCAATCCTTCAAGCTGCTAAGGTTCCACTTAGAGGAGAAAGGGTTTCACCAAGATGGATTGACTCTAGCTACCTCACCTCTACTCTCATCCTAGCCAAGGAGATGCATCAAGGGAATCACATTTTCAACTTTGAACTTCCAACACTTGGGAAAAAGCAACTGATTTTGCCTAACCAAGAGCTCACCACCATTCAAGAAGGAGCCAACATTGACTTTTGGCCAGCTGAGGAGCATTTGTTTGATGGGATAGTTCAACTTAGAGTTGATGAAGCTGGAGATGTGCAGATGGCTGATGGGGAGGAGCAATTTTACTTTGAGGATTATGAGCTCAACCCAAGAGATAGTAGAGGAGTGAGGGAGGCTACCAAGAGATTAACCCTTCTGCAAAAATGGAACAAATGGCATGGGAAGAGGTTTGATAAGCTGAAGAAGAAGGTGACCAACATGGCTAAGTCCATCAAGGGCTTAAAGAAGGAGATTGCTGAGTTGAAGAGTGGGAATTCTTCACCTACACCATCAAGCCCTTTGAGGAGGAGTAGCTCAACTAGAGCACTTTCTAGAGTTGCGAACCCTGTGGAACCAGCTAGGGCTTCAATGTGTGAGCCAAATCAGAGGAAGAAGAGCTCAAGTACCCGAGAACAACCCTTTTCAAGGTACTCGACCGGGTCACTCGAGCACCCACTCGACCGAGCACCCCCAATGCACTCGGTCGAGTTCCAGCCCAGATCACCCTATGGTTTCCCACCTCCAGCTGCTTATCCAGGATATCAAGGTTACCCTCCCATCCCACCCCAGTACTTCATGGATCCAGCACTCTACCAGCAGTTCTACCAGCAGCAAGGACCGCATTTTCACACTCGTGGTCAAGCTCGACCCCCCCACTCGAGCACGTACTCGACCGAGTCCCGTTCGATCCCCATCGTCGAGCTGCCCCAATCTCCACCTCCAAGTCACCAACAAGACCCCAACTACTCCTATGATAGCATGCAGATGGATGTGGACAGCTACTTCCACAATCCCTAAGGTACCACTATCACCTTCCCTTGTAGATATCATAGCATTTGACATTGTGTTTTGTTTTTTGTTTTTCATCTTGAATCCTCAATCAAATTTCTTTCACACAGGGACTGTGTGATTTAAGTTTGGGGGAGGGTTTGAGATAGCATTTGACATTGTGTTTTGTGATTCTTATTTCAAATTTTTAGCATAATCATGTTAATACTTGCATAGCATCTAAGGCATAGAAAAACCCTAAAAATTTGAAATTTTTTGCAAAAATCTTTATAAAAAAAGAGTGTTCATGTAGTTTGCACTGCACATTAGGATCTTGTTTAGCATGTTTCATGTAGGATTGTATAGTACTTGCATTAGGGATCTATGATGAGTATTCCCTTATTAGCTTGTTTATTCACTAGACTAGGATCAATGCCCAAGTTAATAGTACTTTGATGCTACTTGAGTGGTTAGAATAAGATTGAACCAAGCCTTGAATTCCTACATTACATTTGGTCTAAATTGAAGCATGTTGAGATTTGAAATCATTTCCTATTTATAAGAACCTAATATTGACTTTCAATTATCAATGTGTGCAATGCTTTAAACTCATGGATACCACATACATATTTGGATCATCTTCTTCCTTTTTACCACTTTTGTTGATCCAAGTAGCTGATTTCCTCATTAAAAATCAGTTCCCCTACCCCTAAACCAAACCTTCTTTCAAGCCATGTTTGTTCTTGTGTGTGTGAGGCCTATTTTTGGGATTGAGCTTGGTAGAAAGTGTTAGGTTTGAACTGACAAGAGTAAAGCCTTGTGTAGTTCTAGTTTGCATTTTTCAAACTAGATAGGACTAGGTGGTTCACTTGTTGGGTTTGGGACTTGGCTATTATGAAAAGAAAAGAGGAAAAAGAGAAAGAAAAGGTTAGATTCTTTAGGAGGGGAATGTGTTTAAGAAAATTTAAAGTCTAGTGAAAGAATGGGAAGAATAAGGTGGTTTAAAGATGGTTCTAGTTAAAGAAAAGAAAGAAAGAAAAGAGAAGTCTAGCAAAATGCTTATATGTCTTAAGAATAAGAAGAAAAGAGAACCATAGCAAATAAGTAAGAATCCCCCATTCCACTAGAAAGATCAAATAAGAAACCTCTCCTAAGACTTTAAAACCAAAAAGAGAAAAGGGTGAAAAAGAAGAAAAGAAGTTAAAGGGTAGCACTAGGACCAATTGGGTTTAGATTGATAGGATAAACACTTTGGGTGCCTTTGGGTAGACAAGGTTTTGTTCTTGTATGTGTCTAAGTATTCTTACCTTTAGCATTCTTCTAAAGCTCAATCCATTTTTTATGAGAGAACCTTGATATTGATAAGCCCTACTCTAAAAAGAGACCATCATTGTCTCTAAACCTTTTACTGCCAAGCCAAATGAGTTTAAGCATTGCATAGAATTGATTCATGATCTTGATTAATGAATGTTAAAGGAAATGGTTGATTTGAATGCATGTGGATGTCTAAGGCTCAAATCAGTGAAGGTTGTGACATGCTTGTCTAAAGTCTTTAAGTATAGCTCATTCAACTTGCATCATAGTACTAGTAACTTGGACATTGATTCTAGATAGTCTATTTGCAAGCTTTAGGAGCTGAGATCCCACTTTCAAACGTCACCTACCTTCTTGTGTCTTGATTATTTGCTTGAGGGCAAGCAAAGACTAAGTTTGGGGGTGTTGATGTTCATATATTTTACCTTGTTTTCCCTTAGTTTATTCACAACTTTTTCATCTTTTGCTATCCATTTAGGCCATTATTGTGTAGCTTTAGGACTAATCATGCATTAGAGTATAGTTGCATTGCATTTGCATCTTTTCATGCATAAACAGGTGATTTTGGAGCTTAAGGAGCATAGAAGCAATGCTGAGGAGAAGTGAAGCTTTCCTGAGGAGAAAACAAGAGAGTCAAGGCTGTAGAATCAAGGTCCGGAGTCCAACTCGACCGCACCACTCGACCACCACTCGACCGTGTGCTGAGGAGGACTCGACCGAGTGGAGAATGCACGAGAGAAGCCAGCTCGACCAGCCACTCGACCGAGCACTGGTTGAGTTGACCGAGCCGTTGACCACTTTGACTTTTTGCATTTTTTAGGGCTTCCACCTCACCTCCTATATAAGGCCCTTGTACTTGCAGCCACAAAAGGGAATCCAGCTTTTTAGAGAGTCTAAAAACCTAGTTTTTACCTTTTTAGATATTATTCCTTTTTCACTTTTATTTTATTTTTAGATCTTGTACTTGTTTGAGAGAGAAAGACTAGATTCTTATATTTTGTTTGTTTCATAACTTTCAAAGTATTAAGATTTCGAGTTTATTTCCTTCATCAATATTGTAGATCTCTGTTTCATCTTTCTAATGATGCAAGTTTCATTATTTTCTGGGTTTGTGACATATTTCACCATGTGTTCTTGTGAGTAGTTTGCTTAGGACCTTGAGGATGGGTTAGGCTGGGTTGATCTTGTGGTTTGTTTGATTTGGTCAAGCTTGATTGTTGTAGATCTCTTCTAGGCTAGATGATCTTAATGCTGATCCTATATCTGAGAGGGTAGGGTTTGATTTCAAGCATCTTAGCATCACACCAATGTCTAAGGAGCATAGATAAGGCTAGATCTAGAGCTTACCATTAGGCTTGCTAAGAGATTAGAAGTCTTGTTTGGTTTGAGATGTATTGCCTAATGCCTGCTTGTGTAGATTCTTTTCTTTGTGAGAACAAGTCTAGAATTGCATAGGTTTGATTGTTTCTTGCCATGAGAGTGGATTAAACATGTATTAGAATAGTATGTCTAGAGATCAGCTCAATGTTTGCTTGAGATTTTTTGACCAAGTTAGATAACCACAATGATTAGCTCAGCCCATGAATCCCTCCTCAAGTTCTTCTTTGTTTATTGAAATCCTAGTCTAAATATCATTGCTTGTTAGTTGTTTGATTGGTTTTAGCTTTGCTCTGTTTTTCTTGTGTTGCTCTGTTTTCACGTTTAAATCTAACTCGACCACCCACTCGACCTACACTCGGTCGAGTGCTGCTCGAGTTCATCCCCAGAACTTGTGTTTTTGATTTGTAATTGTCTTGTTTCATTCCTGTTTCATTTCCATTGCATTCACGTAGTTTCCTGTTCATTACTTGTCTTGCATTAGTTCATTAGCATAGTTTCTATCTTTGTTCTAGTTTCATTATAGCTTCAAGTTGTTTGTTCTGTTAGCATTTAGTATCCTGTTCTAGTTGGTTTTACCTTCTGCATTTCATATCTCATTTTAGGATTGTTAGTGACAAACAATTTTTCAATTGGCTTGACTTAGACTCATATGCACATCTTAATTGTTCACAATCACTCAGATAGGATTGACACCTCTTATACTGCAACTGCATAAGGGGAATTGAAACACCCTGACTTCTATTCATTCCATACATCATCATTCCATACTTCATTCATTCATACACCACAAAGAAAGTCAGTTTCAGTAAACAGCTATGTTACTCTTTTTAGGGTCAAAATATGTAACAATCTAATGCATTTGACTAATTATAAGAGTTCCTGTTGAATTTGGAGTGTTTAAACACCACTTTTACCCATTTTCTCCTGAAATAGGCTTAACCCGAGAAAACAATGATTCGAAGCAGTAAACAGCTTTGTTACTGTTTATAGTGTCAGAATGTGTGACAATCCAATGCATTTGACTAATTGTAAGAGTTCGGAATAAATTTGGAGTGTTTAGACAACACTTAAACCCGTTTTATTCCAAAACAGGCTTAAACCAAAAAAAGAGGCTAAAACCGAGAGAAAACATTGATTCGAAGCAGTAAACAGCTATGTTACTCTTTATGGGGTTAAAATATGTACCAAGCCAATGCATTTGACTAATTAGATGAGTTCAAGTTTAATTTGGAGTGTTTAGACACCACTTATACCCATTTTGTCACGAAACAGGCTAACACCGAGAAAAACATTGATTCAAAGTAGTAAACAGCTTTTTTACTCTTTCTAGGGTCAGAGTGTGTGACAATCTATTGCATTTCACTAATTGTAAGAGTTTGGGATGAATTTGGAGTGTTTAGACAAAACTTAAACCCGTTTTATCCCAAAACAGGCTTAAACCAAGAAAACATGCTAAAACCGAGAGAATACATTGATTCAAAGCAGTAAACAGCTATGTTACTATTTATAGGGTCAAAATATGTAACAATCCAATGCATTTGACTAATTATAAGAGTTCGAGTTTAATTTGGAGTGTTTAGACACCACTTATACCCATTTTGTCCCGAAAGTGGCTAACACCGAGAAAACATTGATTCACAGAAGTAAACAGATTTGTTACTCTTTCTAGGGTCAGAAATGTGTGACAATCTATTGCATTTTACTAATTGTAAGATTTCGGGATGAATTTGGAGTGTTTAGACAACACTTAAACCCGTTTTATCCCAAAAAAGGCTTAACCGAGAAAACAGGCTAAAACCGAGAGAAAACATTGATTCAAAGCAGTAAAACGCTATGTTACTCTTTCTAGGGTCAAAATATGTAACAATCCAATGCATTTGACTCATTATAAGAGTTCATGTTGAATTTGGAGTGTTTAGACACCAATTATACCCATTTTGTCCCGAAACAGACTAAAACCAAGAAAATATTGATTCGAAGCAGTAAACAGCTTTGTTACTATTTCTAGGGTTAGAATGTGTGACGGTCAAATGCATTTCACTAATTGTAATAGTTTGGGATGAATTTGGAGTGTTTAGACAAAACTTAAACCCGTTTTATCCCAAAACAGGCTTAAACCAAGAAAACATGCTAAACCCAAGAGAATACATTGATTCAAAGCAGTAAACAGCTATGTTACTATTTATAGGGTCAAAATATGTAACAATTCAATGCATTTGACTAATTATAAGAGTTCGAGTTTAATTGGGAGTGCTTAGACACCACTTATACCCATTTTGTCCCGAAAGTGGCTAACACCGAGAAAACATTGATTCAAAGCAGTAAACAGCTTTGTTACTCTTTCTAGGGTCAGAATGTGTGACAATCTATTTCATTTTACTAATTGTAAGAGTTCCGGATGAATTTGGAGTGTTTAGACAACACATAACCCCGTTTTATCCCAAAACAGGCTTAACCGAGAAAACAGGCTAAAACCGAGAGAAAACATTGATTCGAAGCAGTAAAACGCTATGTTACTCTTTCTACGGTCAAAATATGTAACAATCCAATGCATTTGACTCATTATAAGAGTTCAGGTTGAATTTGGAGTGTTTAGACACCAATTATACCCATTTTGTCCAGAAACAGACTAAAACCAAGAAAATATTGATTCGAAGCAGTAAACAGCTTTGTTACTATTTCTAGGGTTAGAATGTGTGACGCTCACATGCATTTTACTGATAGTAAGATTCTGAGAAGAATTTGGAGTGTTTAGACAACACTTAAACCCGTTTTATCCAAAAACAGGCTTAAATCTAGAAAACAGGCTAATACCGAGAGAAAACATTGATTCGAAGCAGTAAACAGCTATGTTACTCTTTTTAGGGTCAAAATATGTAACAATCTAATGCATTTGAGTCATTATAAGAGTTCCTGTTGAATTTGGAGTGTTTAAACACCACTTTTACCCATTTTGTCTTGAAATAGGCTAAACCCGAGAAAACAATGATTCGAAGCAGTAAACAGCTTTGTTACTGTTTATAGTGTCAGAATTTGTGACAATCCAATGCATTTGACTAATTGTAAGAGTTCGGAATAAATTTGGAGTGTTTAGACAACACTTAAACCCGTTTTATCCCAAAACAGGCTTACACCAAGAAAAGAGGCTAAAACCGAGAGAAAACATTGATTCGAAGCATTAAACAGCTATGTTACTCTTTATAGGGTTAAAATATGTACCAAGCCAATGCATTTGACTAATTATATGAGTCCAAGTTTAATTTGGAGTGTTTAGACACCACTTATACCCATTTTGTCACGAAACAGGCTAACACCGAGAAAACATTGATTCAAAGCAGTAAACAGCTTTGTTACTATTTCTAGGGTCAGAATGTGTGACAATCTATTGCATTTCACTAATTGTAAGAGTTTGGGATGAATTTGGAGTGTTTAGACAAAACTTAAACCCGTTTTATCCCAAAACAGGCTTAAACCAAGAAAACATGCTAAAACCGAGAGAATACATTGATTCAAAGCAGTAAACAGCTATGTTACTCTTTTTAGGGTCAAAATATGTAACAATCTAATGCATTGGACTAATTATAAGAGTTCTTGTTGAATTTGGAGTGTTTAAACACCACTTTTACCCATTTTCTCCTGAAATAGGCTAAACCCGAGAAAACAATGATTCGAAGCAGTAAACAGCTTTGTTACTGTTTATAGTGTCAGAATGTGTGACAATCCAATGCATTTGACTAATTGTAAGAGTTCGGAATAAATTTGGAGTGTTTAGACAACACTTAAACCGTTTTAATCCAAAACAGGCTTAAACCAAAAAAAGAGGCTTAAACCGAGAGAAACATTGATTCGAAGCAGTAAACAGCTATGTTACTCTTTATGGGGTTAAAATATGTACCAAGCCAATGCATTTGACTAATTAGATGAGTTCAAGTTTAATTTGGAGTGTTTAGACACCACTTATACCCATTTTGTCACGAAACAGGCTAACACCGAGAAAAACATTGATTCAAAGCATTAAACAGTTTTGTTACTCTTTCTAGGGTCAGAATGTGTGACAATCTATTGCATTTTACTAATTGTAAGGGTTCGGGATGAATTTGGAGTGTTTAGACAACACTTAAACCCGTTTTATCCCAAAAAGGACTAACCGAGAAAACAGGCTAAAACCGAGAGAAAACATTGATTCGAAGCAGTTAAACGCTATATTACTCTTTCTAGGGTCAAAATATGTAACAATCCAATGCATTTGACTCATTATAAGAGTTCAGGTTGAATTTGGAGTGTTTAGACACCAATTATACCCATTTTGTCCCGAAACAGACTAAAACCAAGAAAATATTTATTCGAAGCAGTAAACAGCTTTGTTACTATTTCTAGGGTTAGAATGTGTGACGGTCAAATGCATTTTACTAATAGTAAGATTTCGAGAAGAATTTGGAATGTTTAGAAAACACTTAAACCCGTTTTATCCAAAAACAGGCTTAAATCTTGAAAACAGGCTAATACCGAGAGAAAACATTGATTCGAAGCAGTAAACAGCTATGTTACTATTTTTAGGGTCAAAATATGTAATAATCTAATGCATTTGAGTAATTATAAGAGTTCCTGTTGAATTTGGAGTGTTTAAACACCACTTTTACCCATTTTGTCTTGAAATAGGCTAAACCCGAGAAAACAATGATTCGAAGCAGTAAACAGCTTTGTTACTGTTTATAGTGTCAGAATGTGTGACAATCCAATGCATTTGACTAATTGTAAGAGTTCGGCTTACACCAAGAAAAGAGGCTAAAACCGAGATAAAACATTGATTCGAAGCATTAAACAGCTATGTTACTCTTTATAGGGTCAAAATATGTAACAATCCAATGCATTTGACTAATTAAAGTGTTCAAGTTTAATTTGAAGTGTTTAGACACCACTTATACCCATTTTGTCACGAAACAGGCTAACACCGAGAATACATTGATTCAAAGCAGTAAACAGCTTTGTTACTCTTTCTAGGGTCAGAATGTGTGACAATCTATTGCATTTCACTAATTGTAAGAGTTTGGGATGAATTTGGAGTGTTTAGACAACACTTAAACCCGTTTTATCCAAAAACAGGCTTAAATCTTGAAAACAGGCTAATACCGAGAGAAAACATTGATTCGAAGCAGTAAACAGCTATGTTACTATTTTTAGGGTCAAAATATGTAATAATCTAATGCATTTGAGTAATTATAAGAGTTCCTGTTGAATTTGGAGTGTTTAAACACCACTTTTACCCATTTTGTCTTGAAATAGGCTAAACCCGAGAAAACAATGATTCGAAGCAGTAAACAGCTTTGTTACTGTTTATAGTGTCAGAATGTGTGACAATCCAATGCATTTGACTAATTGTAAGAGTTCGGCTTACACCAAGAAAAGAGGCTAAAACCGAGATAAAACATTGATTCGAAGCATTAAACAGCTATGTTACTCTTTATAGGGTCAAAATATGTAACAATCCAATGCATTTGACTAATTAAAGTGTTCAAGTTTAATTTGAAGTGTTTAGACACCACTTATACCCATTTTGTCACGAAACAGGCTAACACCGAGAATACATTGATTCAAAGCAGTAAACAGCTTTGTTACTCTTTCTAGGGTCAGAATGTGTGACAATCTATTGCATTTCACTAATTGTAAGAGTTTGGGATGAATTTGGAGTGTTTAGACAACACTTAAACCCGTTTTATCCCAAAACAGGCTTAAACCAAGAAAACATGCTAAAACCGAGAGAATACATTGATTCAAAGCAGTAAACAGTTATGTTGCTCTTTTTAGGGTCAAAATTGTTAGAATAAGCGGAAGACTTAAGAGAATAAGAGAGGTTTTGATGTTGTAAGGTTGAACGAGAGAGAGAGATAAATGTGTAACCAAGAGAATAATCGAATGAACTAGAATAGAATGTTTCTTATGTTGTTTACAATATATAGTGAAAACAATAGGAATTAGCCGTTAGGCACAAGAGATAAGAAGAGAGCCACTTGTGTGGTCCATGGTCCAACATTAATGAGGTGAAAGCGACATGTCCTTGTTGGTTTGAATTGTGGAGTCAACCACCAAGCCACCAAATGCACACGTGATTCTTCCTCCATTCGAGATCCTTCTTCCTCGTGGGCTTCTAGGGCCGCCTCTTCCTTATTTCTCACTTATGGCCTGATGGCCTCATGGCCTAGGCTATCCTGACCGTATGGACGGCCTAACACATAACTGGACCGTACGGACGGCGTAACACATAAATGGCCATGGTCAATACTCCCCCTCAAGCTTAGCCTAATGAATTGGCTAAGCTTGGAACCCGTGAAGCAGCACCTCATTAAAAACCTTGATTTAGAAAACCTCATGGGACAAAACTAAGTCAAGGGAAAAAGAGTGTGCTGTCCACGGATTAGAGGAGTCGATCAAGGTCTTGTAATGTCTACAAGCCCAAGTTTGGTATGAATGTAGTCACAAACCTTAGGACTTGCAGATTTGGTGAAGATATCGGCCAACTGATCTTGACTCCGAGTGTGACATGGTAGTATAACTCCTTCCTCAATCTTCTCCCTAACTTTGTGGCAATCACTTTCAATGTTCCTGGTTCTCTCATGGAAGACAGAGTTGGTGGCTATGTGAATTGCAGCCTCATTGTCACAATGCATCGTAATCGGTTGTTTTGAGTCAATACCAAGATCCTTGAGAAGCCCCTTCAACCAATTCAATTCGTTGGTTAGCTTCCTCATTGCTCGATACTCGGCTTCGGCGCTTGAGCAAGATACCACCTTCTGCTTCTTTGACTTCCATGTAACTAGGTTCCCACCGATGAAGGTACAATATCCAGTGGTTGACCTCCTATCCAAAGTATCCCCATTGTAGTCTGCATCACAATAGCCTACTAGTTCAGTATTATCATTCTTGCCCATCCAAATGCCTTGACCCGGACTGCCTTTGAGATAGCTTAGAATTCTTTCGACCATGCTCCATTGATACTTGCTTGGAGCCTTCATGTGCTGACTAACCTGGTTCACAGCATAGCATATGTCAGGTCGCGTGATGGTAAGATATATTAACTTACCTACAAGCCGGAGATAGCGTGTGACATCCGGGAATGGCTCGTCCATGGGCTCTCGCGGCTTGCCTTCTTTTGCCCGAATGCTCTCCCCCTTTCGCTTGAGCTGGTAATCCTCAGCTAGTGGCGTAGCCGCCGGAGACACACCAAGCTTGCCTGTTTCAGCTAGCAAGTCAAGAGTATACTTGCGTTGGGAAAGGAAGAGTCCTTCCGGAGAGCGACAGATTTCAATCCCAAGAAAGTATTTGAGCTCGCCTAAGTCCTTGATATCAAAAGCAGACTTGAGAGACTGCTTGGTATCTGCAATGCCAGCTTTATCATCGCCAGTCACAATAATGTCGTCGACATAGATAAGCACCACAACCAGGCCAAGAGATGTTTGAAGCGTGAAAAGGGTGTGATCGGCCTCGGATTCCCTAAAACCGTGAGTTTTGAGGGTGGAGCTCAGCTTGTGGTACCAGGCCCGCGGAGACTGCTTGAGGCCATAAATGGCCTTGCGCAGCCTTAAGACTTTCCCGGGAGCAACCAAGTCTTCAAGGCCCGGAGGAGGCGTCATATAAACCTCCTCGTCCAATTCGCCTTGGAGAAAGACATTTTTGACATCCATTTGCCAAAGATCCCACGAGAGGTTGACCGCGAGAGAGAGAACGACCCGAACTGTATGGAGCTTGGCCACCGGGGCGAATGTCTCCGTGTAGTCATCACCATATGTTTGGGTAAAACCACGGGCGACTTGTCGAGCCTTGTGGCGTTCAATGGCGCTTGTACTCAAGAACTTGATGGTGAAGACCCATTTGGAGCTCACAGCCTTTTTGCCTTTGGGAAGGTCAGCCTCATCCCACGTGTGGTTCCGGATCATGACACCAGTTTCGTCTTTGACAGCATCTAACCACTCTTGGTGTGCCTTAGCCTCATCATAAGTTTGAGGAACCCAATGAGCATCGACTTGGCCAAAGAAAGCTTGGTGCTCGACCGGAAGCAGCTCAAGCGAACGAACGGCCTGAACCGGATGTGCGATGGCTTGACTGTTATAGTAGACTCGTTTGTCCTTCCATGTGGACGGGTGAGACCGAACACGTTCACTTCTGCGTAGACCTGGTTGAGAAGGCAGCTCTATTGGGTGTAAGTCAACCGTGTCACTGGCCGTGGAAGCCGCTTCCTGGTGGTCCTCAGTAGGCGTTAAGGAGACACCATGGGGTCCAGCCAGCGAAGTTGGCACAGGAGGAACATGATCTGAAGGCAATTCATCCGCGGGGTCCGGCCCATTCTCTATACTGGTCGGACTTGACTCGAGCCGTGTAGGGGCAGGCGGTGCCAGCGGTGGAGACGGATTCCTAAGGTGATCAAGGAGGAATTTTAGGCTAGAGGCCCGGTCATTTGGTGAAGAGGAGAGGTCTTTGAGGCTGTTCCAGTCCTTGTTGTCGAAATAGCCAACATTTTCCATGAAGCGAACATCTCGAGAGACATACAAACGACTTGTCGTTGGATCATAGCACTTGTATCCCTTTTGAGTCATGGAATAGCCGATGAACATGCACCTCACGCTTTTAGGATCAAGCTTTCTCCGCTGTTCCCCTGGTACGAACACGAAACAAACACAACCGAATACACGTAAGTGATCTAGGGATGGTTTAAATTTGTTCAATACCTCAAACGGCGACAAGTCACTAAGGACTTTGGTTGGTGTTCGATTAATCAAGTAACACGCCATCATCACGGCATCGCCCCAATATCGTCTTGTAACGTGTGAGTGGAACATCATGAACCGTGCGACCTCCATGAGGTGTCGGTTCTTCCTCTCAGCCACACCATTTTGTTGGGGTGTATATGGACAGCTTGTTTGGTGTAGAATGCCATGCTTAGCCAAATGTTCTTTGAACTTGTGACTTGTATATTCTCCACCATTGTCTGACCTAAGTATCTTAATTTTAGTATTGAAATGATTAGTAACATAATTTTGGAAATTTATGAATGCATCAAACACTCTATCCTTTGATGGTAACAAAGTAATCCATGTGCACTTAGATTTTTCATCAATAAAAGTCACAAAGTATTTGTTATTATCTCTAGAAAGACATGGTGAAGTCCACACATCAGAATGCACTAGATCAAAGCAATGCTCATAAATAGTATTGGACTTAGAGAAAATAGATTTGCAATGTTTACCAAGAATACAAGACTCACACATTGAGTTATCAAAAGAGACATTTGGTAACATTAAAGCAAGAGCCCTAGAATGAGGGTGGCCTAGTCTAGCATGCCACACACTGTCCGAATTAACAACAAAACAAGACTTAATAGAAGTAGATAAGATAGGTGAGGGTTTCTCTAGGACATAAAGATCTCCATTCCCTTGTCCTTCTCCAAGAACTTTCCCAGTCTCAATATCCTGAAAATGAACACTATTAGGACCAAAGATTGCATAACAATTCAAATCATTAGTAGCCCTCTTGACTGATAGGAGATTAGAAGTGAAGGTAGGCATAAAGAAAGCTTTAGAGGTCTTATCAAATAGTTTCAAATCCCCTATCCCTTTCACAGGTATTTGTTCTCCATTAGCAATAATAACATTCCCTAAAGCCGGTTTTATGTTGTTAATTAAACTAGGGTTACTAATCATGTGATGAGAAGCCCCTGAGTCAACAACAAGAGATTTACTAGGCTTAGAGGTAAAGAGAGAGATACCAGGCTCCTTGAGTGAAGCAATGGAGCGAATGAGTGCTTCTAGGTCTGATTTCCTCACCACTTCGCCATAGGCTGCGGTCATGGCCGCCTCATCTCCTTGCTTGGATGAACTGGCTCCCTTGTCGTTAGATGCTTCCTTTGATAGGTTAGCCTTAAACTTGGCCGGTTTGAGATGGGGATGGAGAATCCAGCACTTGTCTTTCATATGACCTCGCCTCTTGCAATGGTCACATATCCACACTTTCCTATCCTCTTGTTTGTACACTCCTTTGTTAGCTGTAACAAGCTCCCCCTTGCCGCTAAACAAGTCAAATGATCCTTGTTCTCTTTGGATTTGAGAGCAGATGTCTTCAAAGGAGGGTAGCTTCTCAGCCCTGAGGATGTGCTTCAAGAGGTCATTGAAAGATGGGTTTAAGGTAAGGAGAAGTCCAAAGACCTTGTCTTGCTCCTTCCTTTCGGTCAGCACCATCGGATCGAGTGTACTTGGCCGTAACATGTCGAGTTCGGACCATAGTGCTCGAAACTTCCCAAGATGTTTAGTGAACTCCATATCATCTTGATTGAGCTCATTTATAGCCTTCTTGACTTCAAAGACTCTTGTCAAGTTAGAGACATTACCATAAACACCTTTAAGTGTTTCCCAAAGCTCCTTGGCCGTTTCACAATAGGAGTAGGCTTCAAGGATTGGTGTGTCAAGAGAGTTTTGGAGAACAGATAGAACAACTTGGTCTTCTTGAAACCACTTGGCCTTCCTCTCGCTCTCTTCCTCTACTTCCACCTCGGAAGCGCCTTCATCTTCTCCTTTGAGGTTTTGCTTTGGAACATAGTCAGTTTTGACATGATTCGAAAGGCCACGACCTCCAAGGGCGGTTCTTGTGGAGTCAACCACCAAGCCACCAAATGCACACGTGATTCTTCCTCCATTCGAGATCCTTCTTCCTCGTGGGCTTCTAGGGCCGCCTCTTCCTTATTTCTCACTTATGGCCTAATGGCCTCATGGCCTAGGCTATCCTGACCGTACGGACGGCCGAACACATAACTGGACCGTACGGACGGCCTAACACATAAATGGCCATGGTCAATAAAAATATGTAACAATCTAATGCATTTGACTAATTATAAGAGTTCCTGTTGAATTTGGAGTGTTTAAACACCACTTTTACCCATTTTGTCCTGAAATAGGCTAAACCCGAGAAAACAATGATTCGAAGCAGTAAACAGCTTTGTTACTGTTTATAGTGTCACAATGTGTGACAATACAATGCATTTGACTAATTATAAGAGTTCGGAATAAATTTGGAGTGTTTAGACAACACTTAAACCCGTTTTATTCCAAAACAGGCTTAAACCAAAAAAAGAGGCTAAAACTGAGAGAAAACATTGATTCGAAGCAGTAAACAGCTATGTTACTCTTTATGGGGTTAAAATATGTACCAAGCCAATGCATTTGACTAATTAGAAGAGTTTTGTTGAATTTGGAGTGTTTAAACACCACTTTTACCCATTTTGTCCTGAAATAGGCTAAACCCGAGAAAACAATGATTCGAAGAAGTAAACAGCTTTGTTACTGTTTATAATGTCAGAATGTGTGACAATACAATGCATTTGACTAATTGTAAGAGTTCGGAATAAATTTGGAGTGTTTAGACAACACTTAAACCCGTTTTATTCCAAAATAGGTTTAAACCAAAAAAAGAGGCTAAATCCGAGAGAAAACATTGATTCGAAGCAGTAAACAGCTATGTTACTCTTTATGGGGTTAAAATATGTACCAAGCCAATGTATTTGACTAATTAGATGAGTTCAAGTTTAATTTGGAGTGTTTAGACACCACTTATACCCATTTTGTCACGAAACAGGCTAACACCGAGAAAAACATTGATTCAAAGCAGTAAACAGCTTTGTTACTCTTTCTAGGGTCAGAATGTATGACAATCTATTGCATTTCGCTAATTGTAAGAGTCTGGGATGAAGTTGGAGTGTTTAGACAACACTTAAACCCGTTTTATCCCACAACAGGCTTAAACCAAGAAAACATGCTAAAACCGAGAGAATACATTGATTCAAAGCAGTAAACAGCTATGTTACTCTTTATAGGGTCAAAATATGTAACAATCTAATGCATTTGACCAATTATAAGAGTTCCTGTTGAATTTGGAGTGTTTAAACACCACTTTTACCCATTTTGTCCTGAAATAGGCTAAACCCGAGAAAACAATGATTCACAGGAGTAAACAGCTTTGTTACTGTTTATAGTGTCAGAATATGTGACAATACAATGCATTTGACTAATTGTAAGAGCTTGGAATAAATTTGGAGTGTTTAGACAACACTTAAACCCGTTTTATTCCAAAACAGGCTTAACCGAGAAAAGAGGCTAAAACCGAGAGAAAACATTGATTGAAGCAGTAAAACGCTATGTTACTCTTTGTAGGGTCAAAATATGTAACAATACAATGCATTTGACTCATTATAAGAGTTCAGGTTGAATTTGGAGTGTTTAGACACCAATTATACCCATTTTGTCCCTAAACAGACTAAAACCAAGAAAATATTGATTCGAAGCAGTAAACAGCTTTGTTACTATTTCTAGGGTTAGAATGTGTGACGTTCAAATGCATTTTACTAATAGTAAGATTTCGAGAAGAATTTGGACTGTTTAGACAACACTTAAACCCGTTTTATCCAAACACAGGCTTAAATCTAGAAAACAGGCTAATACCGAGAGAAAACATTGATTCGAAGCAGTAAATAGCTATGTTACTCTTTTTAGGGTCAAAATATATAACAATCTAATGCATTTGAGTAATTATAAGAGTTCCTGTTGAATTTGGAGTGTTTAAACACCACTTTTACCCATTTTGTCCTGAAATAGGCTAAACCCGAGAAAACAATGATTCGAAGCAGTAAACAGCTTTGTTACTGTTTATAATGTCAGAATGTGTGACAATACAATGCATTTGACTAATTGTAAGAGTTCGGAATAAATTTGGAGTGTTTAGACAACACTTAAACCCGTTTTATTCCAAAACAGGCTTAAACCAAAAAAAGAGGCTAAAACCGAGAGAAAACATTGATTCAAAGCAGTAAACAGCTATGTTACTCTTTATGGGGTTAAAATATGTACCAAGCAAATGCATTTGACTAATTAGATGAGTTCAAGTTTAATTTGGAGTGTTTAGACACCACTTATACCCATTTTGTCACGAAACAGGCTAACACCGAGAAAAACATTGATTCAAAGCAGTAAACAGCTTTGTTACTCTTTCTAGGGTCAGAATGTGTGACAATCTATTGCATTTCGCTAATTGTAAGAGTTTGGGATGAATTTGGAGTGTTTAGACAACACTTAAACCCGTTTTATCCCACAACAGGCTTAAACCAAGAAAACATGCTAAAACCGAGAGAATACATTGATTCAAAGCAGTAAACAGCTATGTTACTATTTATAGGGTCAAAATATGTAACAATCCAATGCATTTGACTAATTATAAGAGTTCGAGTTTAATTTGGAGTGTTTAGACACCACTTATACCCATTTTGTCCCAAAACAGGCTAACACCGAGAAAACATTGATTCACAGGAGTAAACAGCTTTGTTACTCTTTCTAGGGTCAGAATGTGTGACAATCTATTGCATTTTACTAATTGTAAGAGTTCGGGATGAATTTGGAGTGTTTAGACAACACTTAAACCCGTTTTATCCCAGAACAGGCTTAACCGAGAAAACAGGCTAAAACCGAGAGAAAACATTGATTCGAAGCAGTAAAACGCTATGTTACTCTTTCTAGGGTCAAAATATGTAACAATCCAATGCATTTGACTCATTATAAGAGTGCAGGTTTAATTTGGAGTGTTTAGACACCAATTATACCCATTTTGTCCCGAAACAGACTAAAACCAAGAAAATATTGCTTCGAAGCAGTAAACAGCTTTGTTACTATTTCTAGGGTTAGAATGTGTGACGGTCAAATGCATTTTACTAGTAGTAAGATTTCGAGAAGAATTTGGAGTGTTTAGACAACACTTAAACCCGTTTTATCCAAAAACAGGCTTAAATCTAGAAAACAGGCTAATACCGAGAGAAAACATTGATTCGAAGCAGTTAACAGCTATGTTACTCTATTTAGGGTCAAAATATGTAACAATCTCATGCATTTGAGTAATTATAAGAGTTCCTGTTGAATTTGGAGTGTTTCAACACCACTTTTACCCATTTTGTCCTGAAATAGGCTAAACCCGAGAAAACAATGATTCAAAGCAGTAAACAGCTTTGTTACTGTTTATAGTGTCAGAATGTGTGACTATCCAATGCATTTGACTAATTGTAAGAGTTCGGAATAAATTTGGAGTGTTTAGACAACACTTAAACCCGTTTTATCCCAAAACAGGCTTACACCAAGAAAAGAGGCTAAAACCGAGAGAAAACATTGATTCGAAGCATTAAACAGCTATGTTACTCTTTATGGGGTTAAAATATGTACCTAGCCAATGCATTTGACTAATTATATGAGTTCAAGTTTAATTTGGAGTGTTTAGACACCACTTATACCCATTTTGTCACGAAACAGGCTAACACCGAGAAAACATTGATTCAAAGCAGTAAACAGCTTTATTACTCTTTCTAGGGTCAGAATGTGTGAAAATCTATTGCATTTTACTAATTGTAAGAGTTTGGGATGAATTTGGAGTGTTTAGACAACACTTAAACCCGTTTTATCCCAAAACAGGCTTAAACCAAGAAAACATGCTAAAACCGAGAGAATACATTGATTCAAAGCAGTAAACAGCTATGTTACTCTTTATAGGGTCAAAATATGTAACAATCCAATGCATTTGACTAATTATAAGAGTTTGAGTTTAATTTGGAGTGTTTAGACACCATTTATACCCATTTTGTCCCAAAACAGGCAAACACCGAGAAAACATTGATTCAAAGCAGTAAACAGCTTTGTTACTGTTTCTAGGGTCAGAATGTGTGACAATCTAATGCATTTTACTAATTTTAAGAGTTCGGGATGAATTCGGAGTGTTTAGACAACATTAAACCCGTTTTATCCCACTTGGAGCTTCGCTCGTTTCAACATGGGAGCAAAGTCCTCGGCCACATAGACCTGTCTTCGTGGTTCTAGCCCATAGTAGGTAGTTCTCTCCCTTGAGAGTAACTGGAACAATCAGAGTTTTGGTGGTTTCCATGAAAAGATCGTTGGTTTAAGTGATTGTCCAACGGTTAAAAGAGAAAGAGGTTTTAAGAACAAAGATTTGAGAACAAAGAGAGATGATGCGGAAGATTATGATGGAGATGGAGTCAAGAAACAGGAACAATCTGCTCTGATACCATGTAATAATTAAAGAAGAGTAATTAAGGTAACCAAAAGAGTGAGTGAGAGTGTGAAATCGTATGGAGAGTAAGGAGAGTGAGAAGAGTAAACGATTGTGAGAGAGAGTTGGAGAAAGAGATCTTTTCTCTTCTTACTAAAACAGAAACCTAGTTACAATCTAATTATAGACAACTTTACACAAGAATATTCTCCTAAGACACTCTACACATTTACAAAGAGAGATAGCGACATCTCCTAAACTACACATGTGACTTCTCCCACTTGTGCAACTCGTCCAACGGCTCCAAGGAGGAAGGTTCTCGAAGACTTGAGGACTTGTGACCGTTGGAGGCTTCCCCTTGATGGACCGGACTTGATATTCTCGTTGGTTGTATGGATGGCCCACTTGGTCGATGGTACGGACGGTGGTGTGCTACTTCATACTCCCCCTCAAGCTTGACTAAGATTATTGGTCAAGCTTGACAACATAGGCACCCACCTCATTAAAAAAAACCTTAGTATAGAAAACCACTTGGGAAAAACTATACATAAGGGAAAAAGAGTGTAGGTGCCAAGTAAGGAGCCTATGGTCGAGTGAGATCCATAAGGCCAAGTTTTGGGTGAATGTATTCACACACTTGAGGGCTTGCTGCTTTGGTGAGGATGTCAGCAAGCTGTTCTTTGCTCTCGGTATGGCACGGTAAGACAAATCCAAGCTTGATTTGCTTGCGAACCTTATGGCAATCCACTTCAATATGTTTGGTTCTCTCGTGAAACACTGAATTGGTTGCTATATGGATGGCGGCTTCGTTATCACAGTGCATGGTGATCGGCTTTGTTGACTCGATTCCAAGGTCCTTGAGGAGACCCTTGAGCCACATCAGTTCTGTCATAAGCTTCCTCATGGCTCTATATTCGGATTCGGCACTTGAGAGTGATACAACCTTTTGCTTCTGGCTCTTCCACGTGACTAGGTTACCACCAAGGAACGTGCAGTAGCCAGTTGTCGAGCGTCGGTCTTCACGATCTCCGGTATAGTCGGCGTCGTAGTAGCCTACTAGTTTGGAATTCTTGTTGCGCCCCATCCAAATGCCTTGTCCCGGTGAACCTTTGATGTACTTGAGGATCCGGGTCAGCATGTTCCAGTGGTACACGGTAGGATTCTTCATAGGCTGGCTCACCTGATTCACAGCAAAACAAATGTCAGGCCGGGTGATGGTTAAGTAGATAAGCTTACCTACTAGGCGCCGGTAGAGGCTAACATCCTTGAATGGAGCGATGTCAAGCTCCCCCTGTCCTCCGGCCTTGTAGTTCTCTTCAAGTGGCGTTGCCACTGCCTTAGATCCTAATTTTCCTGTGTCACTCAATAAGTCAAGCGCATATTTCCTTTGAGACAAAAATAGTCCTTCACTTGATCTATAAACTTCTATCCCAAGAAAGTATTTCAACTTCCCAAGATCTTTAATGCAAAAACTGATTTCAAGAAGGTTTTAGTGTCATCAATACCTACCGAGTCACTTCCAGTGATGATGATATCATCAACATACACTAGAATGACTACTATACCTTTGGTGCTTGGTAAGGTGAATAGAGTGTGATCCGCCTCACACTTGCGAAAACCTTTGTCAAGGAGAGTGGTGCTTAGCTTATGGTACCATGCCCTTGGAGACTGTTTCAAGCCATAGATCGCTTTGTTGAGCTTTAAGACCTTCCCTGGACCAATGGTGTCTTCTAAGCCCGGTGGTGGCCGCATATACACTTCATCTTCAAGTTCTCCTTGCAAGATGGCGTTCTTCACATCCATTTGCCAAAGTTCCCAATCGAGGTTGGTGGCGATTGAGAGCATGACTCGAACAGTGTGAAGTTTAGCCACCGGAGCGAACGTATCAAGATAGTCCTCCCCATACGTTTGCGTAAAACCTCGAGCAACCAAGCGTGCTTTATAGCGTTCGATCTCCCCATTGCTCTTTTATTTGATAGTGAAGATATACCGAGAGATTACAGCCTTCTTGCCCTTGGGTAAGTCGGATTCGTCCCATGTGTGGTTTTGAACCATGGCCATGTTCTCAGCATCGACTGCTTCTTGCCACACCTTGTGAAGCTTAGCCTCATCATATGTCCTTGGGATCCAATTTTCATCAATATGACCAAGAAAGACCTGATGATCCGTAGGAAATTGGGCAAGGGAGCACACGGCTTGAGTGGGATGAGCCACGACCATGTTGTTGTAGTAAACCCGAGTGTTCTTCCAATTAGTGGGAGGATAATTGATGTGTTGGCTGCGCCTAAGCAGAACTATAGCCCCAGCCTCAGAGTCAGCGCTGTCTTGGGTGAGTGGCTCTTGGGACTGAACTTCATCGATAGGCGGCGACTCGGCATTGGTGTCCGTAGGTGCCTCCTTGGGAAGATCAGGTGCAGTCGGTGGTGAAGCATCAAGATCAGGTGCAGTCGAAGGCTCAGGGTGTGTTGAGGATGTTGAATCAGCCATTTCGTTGGTGACCCGATCATTTTCGATACCTAGCCTCTCAAGGATCACTCGGAGGTTGCGTGTCCGATTGGATGGTGAGGTCGAGAGGTTGCGAAGCTCGTCCCAGTTCTTCTCGGCAAAAAACCCTTGTGTCTCCATGAACTTGACATCACGAGATACTAGAATTCTCCTTGTCTCCGGTTCATAGCACTTGTACCCTTTTTGTGTTGTGGAGTAGCCGATAAACATGCTTTTAGTACTCTTAGCATCAAGTTTGTCTCGTAGTTCACCTGGTCGCAACACATAGCACACACAACCAAAGACTCGTAAGTGATCAAAGGTAGGTTTCTCATTGTTCAATACCTCAAATGGGGATAAGTCGTTGAGAATCTTTGTTGGTGTGCGGTTGATAAGATAGCAAGCAGCGAGTACGGCATCTCCCCAAAAACGTTTTGGAACCCTTGTGTGAAACATCATAGACCTTGCTACCTCCATGAGATGCCTGTTCTTCCTCTCAGCCACTCCATTTTGTTGTGGTGTGTATGGACAACTAGTTTGGTGAAGAATTCCATGTTTGGCTAGATATTGTTTAAAAGCATGACATGTGTACACTCCACCATTATCTGATCTCAAAATTTTAATCTTGGCATGATAATGGTTAGTAACATAATTTTGAAAATTAGTAAAAGCCTCAAGAACTCTATCCTTAGAAGGAAGCAAAGTTAACCAAGTATATTTTGATTTTTCATCAATAAAAGTCACAAAATACTTTTGATTTTCTCTAGTTAAGCAAGGAGATGTCCAAACATCAGAATGAACTAAATCAAAACATTTTTCATAAATAGTAATAGACTTGGGAAAAACAGCCTTGCAATGTTTACCAAGAATACAAGCCTCACACTCATCATTTTTTAAAAGAAATTTTAGGAAACATTAAAGCTAAAGCTCTAGTGTGAGGATGTCCTAGCCTAGCATGTAAAATAGAGTCATTAGGCTCAACAACAACCGAATTAAAACACAATGCAGAAGAAGAAGAAGATAAATTCAAGTCCTCAAGCACATAGAGATCATCCTTGGAACCAACTTGGCCAAGAACCTTACTTGTCTCAATATCCTGAAAATGAACCTTGGTAGGACCAAATATTGCATAACAATTTAAATCAGTAGTGGCTCTCCTAACTGATAGTAAGTTAGATGTAAAATTTGGCATATAAAAGGCTTTAGTTTCTTTATCAAATAATTTTAAATTCCCAATGCCTTTAACTGGTACTTTCTCGCCATTAGCTATCACAACATTACCATTAGCCGGTTTAATATCACTAATTAGCCTAGAATCACTAATCATGTGATGAGATGCACCAGAATCAACAATGAGAGGTTTAATGTCATTTGAAGCAAGAAAGGTTTTACCGGAGGCCTCCTTGAGGGCTTTGATGAGGGCGTCAAGGTCGGATCTCCTGACCAGCTCGGAGGAGGCAGCAAGAGCAGTTCCATTTCCTCCGGTAGCTTGTTGAGTTGGCTCGGAAGTTGACGGTTCCCCCACGACAGCCGCTTGATGGGCTCTTGGTGGTCCTCCACGGTTTGGTCCTCCACGGTTTATGCGAAGGTGAGGGTGAAGGATCCAGCAGCGGCTCTTGAAATGGCCAACCTTCTTGCAATGTTCACATACTGGTGGGTTCTTGTCATCCGGTTTGTAGTAGCCTCGGTTTGCGGGTGCCACTTCTGCTTTGTTTGCAGTCACTAGCTCCCCCTTGCCTCCAAATAGCCCCATGGAACCATGTTCCTTTTGAATTTGGTTGCAAACGTCGTCAAGGCTAGGGAGCTTGTCGGATCGCAAGATGTGTTTGATAATGTCATTGTAGGAGGGGTTTAATGTCAAGAGTAGGCCAAACACTTTATCTTGTTCACGCCTCTCGTTCAAGACTGCCGGATCTATTGTCGCCGGTCGAAGCATCTCTAGTTCGGCCCAAAGGGACCTAAACTTCCCAAAATGCTTGGTAAACTCCATGTCTTCTTGGTTGAGATTGTTGATAGCTCTCTTAATTTCAAAAATCTGGTTCACATTGGTAACATTCCCAAAGACATTCTTGAGAGTGTCCCACAAGTCCTTTGCGGTCTCGCAGTAGGAGTAAGCTTCAAGGATAGGAGCATCTAAGGAGTTTTGAATAATGGCTAGAACTCCTTGATCTTCTTGAAACCACTTGTTTCTTTCATCCGCGACAAGATCCTTGCCGTCTTTGGTGGTCTCGCCACTTGGAGCTTCGCTCGTTTCAACATGGGACCAAAGTCCTCGGCCACATAGACCTGTCTTCGTGGTTCTAGCCCACAGTAGGTAGTTCTCTCCCTTGAGAGTAACTGGAACAATCAGAGTTTTGGTGGTTTCCATGGAAAGATCGTTGGTTTAAGTGATTGTCCAACGGTTAAAAGAGAAAGAGGTTTTAAGAACAAAGATTTGAGAACAAAGAGAGATGATGCGGAAGATTATGATGGAGATGGAGTCAAGAAACAGGAACAATCTGCTCTGATACCATGTAATAATTAAAGAAGAGTAATTAAGGTAACCAAAAGAGTGAGTGAGAGTGTGAAATCGTATGGAGAGTAAGGAGAGTGAGAAGAGTAAACGATTGTGAGAGAGAGTTGGAGAAAGAGATCTTTTCTCTTCTTACTAAAACAGAAACCTAGTTACAATCTAATTATAGACAACTTTACACAAGAATATTCTCCTAAGATACTCTACACATTTACAAAGAGAGATAGCGACATCTCCTAAACTACACATGTGACTTCTCCCACTTGTGCAACTCATCCAACGGCTCCAAGGAGGAAGGTTCTCGAATACTTGAGGACTTGTGACCGTTGGAGGCTTCCCCTTGATGGACCGGGCTTGATATTCTCGTTGGTTGTACGGACGGCCCACTTGGTCGATGGTACGGACGTCCGTACAGTCGTACGAACGGTGGTGTGCTACTTCATAACTCTTTCTAGGGTCAGAATGTGTGACAATCTATTGCATTTTACTAATTGTAAGAGTTTGGGATGAATTTGGAGTGCTTAGACAACACTTAAACCCGTTTTATCCCAAAACAGGCTTAACCGAGAAAACAGGCTAAAACCGAGAGAAAACATTGATTCGAAGCAGTAAAACGCTATGTTACTCTTTCTAGGGTCAAAATATGTAACAATCCAATGCATTTGACTCATTATAAGAGTTCAGGTTGAATTTGGAGTGTTTAGACACCAATTATACCCATTTTGTCCCGAAACAGACTAAAACCAAGAAAATATTGATTCGAAGCAGTAAACAGCTTTGTTACTATTTCTAGGGTATTGATCTAAGGGAAGGAGGACATGAGATCAAGGTCGGCCGTACGATTGTCTGTACAAGTGGCCGTACGAGTGTCCGTACAACCAAGATCAATAGGCCATGGATTGGTTGGCAAAATAAAGAAGAGGCTTGGGGATGTTAAGGCCCAAGGAGAAGAAGGATCGAGAAGATGGAAGATAAATATCTAGTGAAGAGAAGAGTCACATGTTTACCTTGGTGTACGAGTGGTAGGCGAGTCAACCAAGGGAAGGGCAGGTCGCTTTCACCATTAAGAAGGATCAAGAAATACCCACACAAGTCACTACCTCCCTTCCTTTGTATCTAACGGCTATATGCCCTTTGTCTCTCTATATTAAGCCATGTAACAAACCTAAGAAGTAATCTTATTAAGTCTTTTTTTGTTCTAACTCTCTCTTTCTCTCTCAATTCTCTCCATTCTCTACATTATATTCCGCAATTCTAACATGGTATCAGAGCCAGGTTGTTGTTCTTGACAAACTGACTCCTATTCTCTATTCTTTGTTCCAATTCTCAACTCTTGTTCGCTATTCTATTGTGCTATCTCGCTGTTACCTGCCGGACAAACGGTTTACCCAACGGTCCATAACATTTAGCCATGGAAAACACCAAGCCTCTTGTCTTGCCGACAGTTCTCAAAGGAGGAAACTACCTCTTGTGGTCAAGGACCACCAAAACCGCACTATGTGGCCGCAAACTTTGGAGCCATATCGAAGGAAGCACGGCTCTAAAGAAAGCCACCGAAGAAGGTGGAAAAGAAACCACCAAAGAAGATGGAGAGGAGGCCAAACCTGATGAAGAGGACAAATGGTTTCAAGAAGATCAAACTGTCCTCTCTATACTCCAGAACTCACTTGAAGCCCCCATACTCGAAGCATACTCATATTGCGAGACGGCAAGTGAGCTATGGGAAACCCTCAAGAATGTCTTTGGCAATGTCTCCAACCTCACTCGAGTCTTTGAAGTTAGGAGGGCTATCAACGACTTGAGCCAAGAAGACATGGAGTTTAACAAGCATTTCGGCAAGTTCAGGTCCCTTTGGGCCGAATTCGAAATGCTTAGGCCAAACACCATGGACCCGGCGGTTCTTAATGAGCGAAGGGAACAAAACAAAGTCTTCGCCCTGCTCCTCACACTCAACCCTACCTTCAACGACCTCATAAAACACATCCTAAGATCGGATAAGATCCCTAGCCTAGATGACTTGTGTTCGCAGATCCAAAAGGAGAAAGGCTCTCTTGGTCTCTTCAGTGGTAAGGGGGAGCTTATTACGGCTAATAAAGGAGTGTACAAGCAGGAGGACCGAAGATCTAAGGGAGGATGTGAGCATTGCAAGAGGAAGAGTCACACCAAAGAAAAATGCTGGTTTCTCCATCCACACTTACGCCCAAGAGCTAACCTAACTCACTCCAAAGAGGAACAAGGCCAAACCGGTTCATCTAAGAGTGGAGAGGAGACAATGTACGGGGAGTATGTGAAGAAATCTGACTTGGAGGCCTTCATCAAGTCTTTGGCCCTTAAAGAGTCTGGTAAAACCTTCTTAACCCTTAAACCTAATAGTTCACTTGTTGTTGATTCGGGTGCATCACATCACATGATTAGCAATTCGAATCTTCTAAACAATATTGAACCGGTTAAGGGTAATGTTATGATAGCTAATGGAGATAAAATTCCAATTCAAGGGATTGGTAACCTTAGACTATTTAATAAAGAGTCCAAGGCGTTTTACATGCCAAAGTTCAACTCTAATCTTTTGTCGGTAAAAAGGGCTACTAATGATCTTAATTGTTATGCTATATTTGGGCTTAATGATGTTTACTTTCAGGATATTGAGACTGGAAAACTGATTGGTGAAGGTGGAACCAAAGATGACCTTTATATTCTTGAAGAGAGTTCACCAAGCTCACCTAAATCATGTTCCCTTAGTTCTTATCTTGGTGTTTCTTTTAATGTGTTGTGGCATGCTAGACTAGGACATCCTCATTCTTGAGCTCTTGAGTTGATGATACCTGATGTTATGTTTGATCATTCTAGTTGTGAAGCTTGTATCCTTGGGAAGCATTGTAAAACTGTTTTCTCTAAGTCCACTACCATTTATGAAAATTGTTTTGACTTAGTTCATTCAGATGTTTGGACCTCCCCATGTGTCTCTAGAGACAATAATAGATATTTTGTGACCTTTATTGATGAAAAGTCCAAGTATACATGGGTTACATTGCTTCCATCTAAGGATCGTGTGATTGATGCTTTTACAAACTTTCAGAATTATGTTACTAATCAATTTAATGCTAAAATTAAAGTGTTTAGAACAGATAATGGAGGTGAGTACACAAGTAATAGGTTCAAAGAACATCTAGCTAAACATGGCATTATCCATCAAACAAGTTGCCCATACACACCTCAACAAAATGGCGTGGCCGAAAGAAAGAACCGACATCTCATGGAAGTGGCTAGATCAATGATGTTTGACACCAATGTACCTAAGAGATACTGGGGAGACGCAGTGATGATGGCCTGCTATCTCATAAACAGGATTCCAACTAAGATCTTGGAAGACCGATCACCATTTGAGGTATTAAACAAATTTAAACCATCCATTAGTCATTTGAAAGTGTTTGGGTGTGTTTGTTTTGTCCTAGTACCCGGCGAGATGAGGAAAAAGTTAGAGGCTAAGAGTACCAAGTGTATGTTCCTTGGTTACTCTACCACACAAAAGGGCTACAAATGCTTTGAACCCATCAAAAATCGCACATTTGTCTCCCGTGAATTAAAATTCCTTGAAGGACAAGGCTATTTCGACAAAAGAGATTGGGCCGACCTTGAAGACTTGGCCATTCCAACCGATAAAGCTGCCAGTCTCAAGTTTCTCCTTGACCACCTTGGAGTTTCATCCGGCCCGCCTCATGTATTGTCCCAGGATACTCCACCTGACTCACCTAACCCTACAGGCCAACCCGCACCATCTCAGCTGCCGCCTATGGCCGAACGTCCTAGTGATCAAGCGGACATTGTGGTTCCAGAGCCGGAGGGGGAAACAGCACGGTAAACAAGGGACCATCAAAGGAACAAGTCGAATCATTGGCCACTAATCCGTCTCCAGCTCCACAACAAGCAGCTCAGTTGCGTCGGAGTACACGGGTTCGGACACATCCATCCACTTGGAAGGACAAATGAGTCTATTATAACAACCAAGCCATAGCTCACCCAATACAAGCTGTGTGTTCACTTGCTAGCCTACCGGTTGATCATCAAGCGTTTCTTGTGAAGATAGATGAACATTCTATACCAAACACTTATGATGAAGCAAAAGAAAGCAAAGTATGGCTTGGAGCGGTAGATGATGAGGTTGAGGCCATGACACACAATCACACTTGGGATGAAGCTGACCTTCCACCAGGAAAGAGAGCCGTAAGCTCCAAATGGGTGTTCACATTCAAGTACTTGAGCAATGGAGACATTGAACGCTACAAGGCTCGACTTGTGGCTCGCGGCTTCACACAAACATACGGCCAAGACTACAAAGACACATTCGCACCAGTAGCCAAACTCCACAAGGTAAGGGTAGTTCTCTCCTTGGCTACTAACCTATCTTGGGAGTTGTGGCAGATGGATGTCAAAAATGCCTTTTTACAAGGAGAGTTGAAGGAAGAGGTGTACATGACACCACCACCGGGCCTTGAGAACACCATTGCTCCGGGAAAGGTACTAAGACTAAGAAAGGCTATCTATGGTCTAAAGCAATCCCCAAGAGCCTGGTATCACAAGTTGAGCACTACACTCATAGAATATGGGTTTAGAAAGTCTCAGTCAGATACCACTCTCTTCACTCTTCAAAGCGACAAAGGTATAGTGGTTGTTCTTATCTATGTAGATGATCTTATCATCTCAGGAGACAACCAAGGAGGTATTAACGATATCAAGACACATTTAAATTCAGTATTTGATATCAAAGACCTTGGTGAACTTAAGTACTTCCTTGGAATCGAAGTATGTCGCTCTCCGGATGGCTTATTCCTTTCACAAAGGAAGTACACTCTTGATTTACTTTGTGAAACAGGACAACTAGGAGCTAGACCAGTAGACACTCCACTTCCAGATGGATACCAAGTCGAACGAAAGGGGGAGAGAAAGGATCCATTATATGAAGATCCTTCTCGCTATCACCGTCTAGTAGGTAAGCTAATCTACTTGACACTTACTCGACCTGATATATGCTTTGCTGTGAACGAGGTCAGCCAGTACATGAAAGCTCCTACAACATATCACTGGAGTATTTTGGAGAGGATCCTTCATTATCTCAAGAAGAGCCCTGGCCAAGGCATATGGATGGGCATGAACTCCAACACCGATCTTGTGGGATATTGTGACGCAGATTGGGCCGGTGATAGGACAGATAGGCGATCTACGACTGGCTACTGCACATTCATAGGAGGGAACCTAGTAACTTGGAAGACCAAGAAACAAAAAGTAGTGTCGATGTCAAGTGCCAAATTTGAATACCGAGCAATGAGGAAGCTAACCACCGAACTCACATGGCTTAAGGCATTACTAGAAGATTTAGGCATTAAGTCATCAACACCAATTCCTATGCATTGCGACAATGAAGCTGCTATACACATAGCCACAAAATCAGTGTTCCATTAAAGAACCAAACACATCGAGTTAGATTGTCACAAGGTCCGAGAAAAGATTGAAGAAGGTGTCACGCTCCCATACCACACACCAAGTGTAGATCAGCTCGCTGACATCTTTACCAAGGCTGCAAGACGCCAAGTTTGTGATCACATTTACAACAAACTTGGACATGTGGACTTGACACACCCTTGATCTCTAGCCCTCTACCCATGACCATCACACTCTTTTTCCCTCAAGATAGTTTTGTCCCATGAGTTTTTCTATTTTTGAGGTTTTTAACGAGGTGATGGCTTATGGGCCGCCAAGCTTAGCTGTCATACTAAGCTAAGCTTGAGGGGGAGTATTGATCTAAGGGAAGGAGGACATGAGATCAAGGTCGGCCGTACGAGTGTCCGTAAAAGTGGCCGTACGAGTGTCCGTACAACCAAGATCAATAGGCCATGGATCGGTTGGCAAACTAAAGAAGAGGCTTGGGGATGTTAAGGCCCAAGGAGAAGAAGGATCGAGAAGATGGAAGATAAATATCTAGTGAAGAGAAGAGTCACATGTTTACCTTTGTGTACGAGTGGTAGGCGAGTCAACCAAGGGAAGGGCAGGTCGCTTTCACCATTAAGAAGGATCAAGACATACCCACACAAGTTACTATCTCCCTTCCTTTGTATCTAACGGCTATATGCCCTTTGTCTCTCTATATTAAGCCATGTAACAAACCTAAGAAGTAATCTAATTAAGTCTTTTTTTGTTCTAACTCTCTCTTTCTCTCTCAATTCTCTCCATTCTCAACATTATATTCCGCAATTCTAACAAGAAGGTGTGACGGTCAAATGCATTTTACTAATAATAAGATTTCGAGAAGAATTTGGAGTGTTTAGACAACACTTAAACCCGTTTTATCCAAAAACAGGCTTAAATCTAGAAAACAGGCTAATACCGAGAGAAAACATTGATTCGAAGCAGTAAACAGCTATGTTACTCTTTTTAGGGTCAAAATATGTAACAATCTAATGCATTTGAGTAATTATAAGAGTTCCTGTTGAATTTGGAGTGTTTAAACACCACTTTTACCCATTTTGTCCTGAAATAGGCTAAACCCGAGAAAACAATGATTCGAAACAGTAAACCACTTTGTTACTGTTTATAGTGTCAGAATGTGTGACAATCCAATGCATTTGACTAATTGTAAGAGTTCGGAATAAATTTGGAGTGTTTAGACAACACTTAAACCCGTTTTATCCCAAAACAGGCTTACACCAAGAAAAGAGGCTAAAACCGAGAGAAAACATTGATTCGAAGCATAAAACAGCTATGTTACTCTTTATAGGGTTAAAATATGTACCAAGCCAATGCATTTGACTAATTATATGAGTCCAAGTTTAATTTGGAGTGTTTAGACACCACTTATACCCATTTTGTCACGAAACAGGCTAACACGGAGAAAACATTGATTCAAAGCAGTAAACTGCTTTGTTACTCTTTCTTGGGTCAGAATGTGTGACAAACTATTGCATTTTACTAATTGTAAGAGTTTGGGATGAATTTAGAGTGTTTAGACAACACTTAAACCCGTTTTATCCCAAAACATGCTTAAACCAAAAAAACATGCTAAGACCGAGAGAAAATATTGATTCAAAGTAGTAAACAGCTATGTTACTCTTTATAGGGTCAAAATATGTAACAATCCAATGCATTTGACTAACTATTAGAGTTCGAGCTTAATTTGGAGTGTTTAGACACCACTTATACCCATTTTGTCCCGAAAGTGGCTAACACCGAGAAAACATTGATTCACAGCAGTAAACAGCGTTGTTACTCTTTCTAGGTTCAGAATGTGAGACAATCTATTGCATTTTACTAATTGTAAGAGTTCAGGATGAATTTGGAGTGTTTAGACAACACTTTAACCCGTTTTATCCCAAAACATGCTTAAACCGAGAAAACAGGCTAAAACCGACAGAAAACATTGATTCGAAGCAGTAAAACGCTATGTTACTCTTTCTAGGGTCAAAATATGTAGCAATCCAATGCATTTGACTCATTATAAGAGTTCAGGTTGAATTTGGAGCGTTTAGACACCAATTATACCCATTTTGTCCCGAAACAGACTAAAACCAAGAAAATATTGCTTCGAAGCAGTAAACAGCTTTGTTACTCTTTCTAGAGTTAGAATGTGTGACGGTCAAATGCATTTTACTAATAGTAAGATTTCGAGAAGAATTTGGAGTGTTTAGACAAGACTTAAACCCATTTTATCCAAAAACAGGCTTAAATCTAGAAAACAGGCTAATACCAAGAGAAAACATTGATTTGAAGCAGTACACAGCTATGTTACTATTTTTAGGGTCAAAATATGTAACAATCTAATGCATTTGACTAATTATAAGAGTTCCTGTTAAATTTGGACTGTTTAAACACCACTTTTACCCATTTTGTCCTGAAATAGGCTAAACCCGAGAAAACAATGATTCGAAGCAGTAAACCACTTTGTTACTGTTTATAGTGTCAGAATGTTTGACAATCCAATGCATTTGACTAATTGTAAGAGTTCGGAATAAATTTGGAGTGTTTAGACAACACTTAAACCCGTTTTATCCCAAAACAGGCTTACACCAAGAAAAGAGGCTAAAACCGAGAGAAAACATTGATTCGAAGCATTAAACAGCTATGTTACTCTTTATACGGTTAAAATATGTACCAAGCCAATGCATCTGACTAATTATATGAGTCCAAGTTTAATTTGGAGTGTTTAGACACCACTTATACCCATTTTGTCACGAAACAGGCTAACACCGAAAAAAACATTGATTCAAAGCAGTAAACAGCTTTGTTACTCTTTCTAGGGTCAGAATGTGTGTCAATCTACTGCATTTCACTAATTGTAAGAGTTTGGGATGAATTTGGACTGTTTAGACAACACTTAAACCCGTTTTATCCCAAAACAGGCTTAAACCAAGAAAACATGCTAAAACCGAGAGAATACATTTATTCAAAGCAGTAAACAGCTATGTTACTCTTTTTAGGGTCAAAATATGTAACAATCCAATGCATTTGACTAATTATATGAGTCCAAGTTTAATTTGGAGTGTTTAGACACCACTTATACCCATTTTGTCACGAAACAGGCTAACACGGAGAAAACATTGATTCAAAGCAGTAAACTGCTTTGTTACTCTTTCTAGGGTCAGAATGTGTGACAAACTATTGCATTTTACTAATTGTAAGAGTTTGGGATGAATTTGGAGTGTTTAGACAACACTTAAACCCGTTTTATCCCAAAACAGGCTTAAACCAAAAAAACATGCTAAAACCGAGAGAAAATATTGATTCAAAGTAGTAAACAGCTATGTTACTCTTTATAGGGTCAAAATATGTAACAATCCAATGCATTTGACTAACTATAAGAGTTCGAATTTAATTTGGAGTGTTTAGACACCACTTATACCCATTTTGTCCCGAAAGTGGCTAACACCGAGAAAACATTGATTCAAAGCAGTAAACCACTTTGTTACTCTTTCTAGAGTCAGAATGTGTGACAATCCAATGCATTTGACTAATTGTAAGAGTTCGGAATAAATTTGGAATGTTTAGACAACACTTAAACCCGTTTTATCCCAAAACAGGCTTACACCAAGAAAAGAGGCTAAAACCGAGAGAAAACATTGATTCAAAGCATTAAACAGCTATGTTACTCTTTATAGGGTTAAAATATGTACCAAGCCAATGCATTTGACTAATTATATGAGTCCAAGTTTAATTTGGAGTGTTTAGACACCACTTATACCCATTTTGTCACGAAACAGGCTAACACGGAGAAAACATTGATTCAAAGCAGTAAACTGCTTTGTTACTCTTTCTAGGGTCAGAATGTGTGACAAACTATTGCATTTTACTAATTGTAAGAGTTTGGGATGAATTTGGAGTGTTTAGACAACACTTAAACCCGTTTTATCCCAAAACAGGCTTAAACCAAAAAAACATGCTAAAACCGAGAGAAAATATTGATTCAAAGTAGTAAACAGCTATGTTACTCTTTATAGGGTCAAAATATGTAACAATCCAATGCATTTGACTAACTATAAGAGTTCGAGTTTAATTTGGAGTGTTTAGACACCACTTATACCCATTTTGTCCCGAAAGTGGCTAACACCGAGAAAACATTGATTCAAAGCAGTAAACCACTTTGTTACTCTTTCTAGAGTCAGAATGTGTGACAATCCAATGCATTTGACTAATTGTAAGAGTTCGGAATAAATTTGGAGTGTTTAGACAACACTTAAACCCGTTTTATCCCAAAACAGGCTTACACCAAGAAAAGAGGCTAAAACCGAGAGAAAACATTGATTCGAAGCATTAAACAGCTATGTTACTCTTTATAGGGTTAAAATATGTACCAAGCCAATGCATTTGACTAATTATATGAGTCCAAGTTTAATTTGGAGTGTTTAGACACCACTTATACCCATTTTGTCACGAAACAGGCTAACACGGAGAAAACATTGTTTCAAAGCAGTAAACTGCTTTGTTACTCTTTCTAGGGTCAGAATGTGTGACAAACTATTGCATTTTACTAATTCTAAGAGTTTGGGATGAATTTGGAGTGTTTAGACAACACTTAAACCCGTTTTATCCCAAAACAGGCTTAAACCAAAAAAACATGCTAAAACCGAGAGAAAATATTGATTCAAAATAGTAAACAGCTATGTTACTCTTTATAGGGTCAAAATATGTAACAATCCAATGCATTTGACTAACTATAAGAGTTCGAGTTTAATTTGGAGTGTTTAGACACCACTTATACCCATTTTGTCCCGAAAGTGGCTAACACCGAGAAAACATTGATTCAAAGCAGTAAACCACTTTGTTACTCTTTCTAGAGTCAGAATGTGTGACAATCCAATGCATTTGACTAATTGTAAGAGTTCGGAATAAATTTGGAGTGTTTAGACAACACTTAAACCCGTTTTATCCCAAAACAGGCTTACACCAAGAAAAGAGGCTAAAACCGAGAGAAAACATTGATTCGAAGCATTAAACAGCTATGTTACTCTTTATAGGGTTAAAATATGTACCAAGCCAATGCATTTGACTTATGAAAAGAGTTCCTGTTGAATTTGGAGTGTTTAAACACCACTTTTACCCATTTTGTCCTGAAATAGGCTAAACCCGAGAAAACAATGATTCGAAACAGTAAACCACTTTGTTACTGTTTATAGTGTCAGAATGTGTGACAATCCAATGCATTTTACTAATTGTAAGAGTTCGGAATGAATTTGGAGTGTTTAGACAACACTTAAACCCGTTTTATCCCAAAACAGGCTTAAACCAAAAAAACATGCTAAAACCGAGAGAAAATATTGATTCAAAGTAGTAAACAGCTATGTTACTCTTTATAGGGTCAAAATATGTAACAATCCAATGCATTTGACTAACTATAAGAGTTCGAATTTAATTTGGAGTGTTTAGACACCACTTATACCCATTTTGTCCCGAAAGTGGCTAACACCGAGAAAACATTGATTCAAAGCAGTAAACCACTTTGTTACTCTTTCTAGAGTCAGAATGTGTGACAATCCAATGCATTTGACTAATTGTAAGAGTTCGGAATAAATTTGGAATGTTTAGACAACACTTAAACCCGTTTTATCCCAAAACAGGCTTACACCAAGAAAAGAGGCTAAAACCGAGAGAAAACATTGATTCAAAGCATTAAACAGCTATGTTACTCTTTATAGGGTTAAAATATGTACCAAGCCAATGCATTTGACTAATTATATGAGTCCAAGTTTAATTTGGAGTGTTTAGACACCACTTATACCCATTTTGTCACGAAACAGGCTAACACGGAGAAAACATTGATTCAAAGCAGTAAACTGCTTTGTTACTCTTTCTAGGGTCAGAATGTGTGACAAACTATTGCATTTTACTAATTGTAAGAGTTTGGGATGAATTTGGAGTGTTTAGACAACACTTAAACCCGTTTTATCCCAAAACAGGCTTAAACCAAAAAAACATGCTAAAACCGAGAGAAAATATTGATTCAAAGTAGTAAACAGCTATGTTACTCTTTATAGGGTCAAAATATGTAACAATCCAATGCATTTGACTAATTATCAGAGTTCGAGTTTAATTTGGAGTGTTTAGACACCACTTGTACCCATTTTGTCCCGAAAGTGGCTAACACCGAGAAAACATTGATTCACAGCAGTAAACAGCGTTGTTACTCTTTCTAGGGTCAGAATGTGTGACAATCTATTGCATTTTACTAATTGTAAGAGTTCGGGATGAATTTGGAGTGTTTAGACAACACTTAAACCCGTTTTATCCCAAAACATGCTTAAACCGAGAAAACAGGCTAAAACTGAGAGAAAACATTGATTCGAAGCAGTAAAATGCTATGTTACTCTTTCTAGGGTCAAAATATGTAGCAATCCAATGCATTTGACTCATTATAAGAGTTCAGGTTGAATTTGGAGCGTTTAGACACCAATTATACCCATTTTGTCCCGAAACAGACTAAAACCAAGAAAATATTGCTTCGCAGCAGTAAACAGCTTGGTTACTCTTTCTAGAGTTAGAATGTGTGATGGTCAAATGCATTTTACTAATAGTAAGATTTCAAGAAGAATTTGGAGTGTTTAGACAACACTTAAACCCGTTTTATCCAAAAACATGCTTAAACCGAGAAAACAGGCTAAAACCGAGAGAAAACATTGATTCGAAGCAGTAAAACGCTATGTTACTCTTTCTAGGGTCAAATATGTAACAATCCAATGCATTTGACTCATTATAAGAGTTCAGGTTGAATTTGGAGCGTTTAGACACCAATTATACCCATTTTGTCCCGAAACAGACTAAAACCAAGAAAATATTGCTTCGAAGCAGTAAACAGCTTTGTTACTCTTTCTAGGGTTAGAATGTGTGACGGTCAAATGCATTTTACTAATAGTAAGATTTTGAGAAGAATTTGGAGTGTTTAGACAACACTTAAACCCGTTTTATCCCAAAACATGCTTAAACCGAGAAAACAGGCTAAAACCGAGAGAAAACATTGATTCGAAGCAGTAAAACGCTATGTTACTCTTTCTAGGGTCAAAATATGTAGCAATCCAATGCATTTGACTCATTATAAGAGTTCAGGTTGAATTTGGAGCGTTTAGACACCAATTATACCCATTTTGTCCTGAAACAGACTAAAACCAAGAAAATATTGCTTCGAAGCAGTAAACAGCTTTGTTACTATTTCTAGGGTTAGAATGTGTGACGGTCAAATGCATTTTACTAATAGTAAGATTTCGAGAAGAATTTGGAGTGTTTTGACAACACTTAAACCCGTTTTATCCAAAAACAGGCTTAAATCTAGAAAACAGGCTAATACCGAGAGAAAACATTGATTCGAAGCAGTAAAAAACTATGTTACTCTTTTTAGGGTCAAAATATGTAACAATCTAATGCATTTGACAAATTATAAGAGTTCCTGTTAAATTTGGAGTGTTTAAACACCACTTTTACCCATTTTGTCCTGAAATAGGCTAAACCCGAGAAAACAATGATTCGAAGCACTAAACCACTTTGTTACTGTTTATAGTGTCAGAATGTGTGACAATAAAATGCATTTGACTAATTGTAAGAGTTCAGAATAAATTTGGAGTGTTTAGACAACACTTAAACCCGTTTTATTCCAAAACAGGCTTAAACCAAAAAAAGAGGCTAAAACCGAGAGAAAACATTGAGTCGAAGCAGTAAACAGCTATGTTACTCTTTGTAGGGTTAAAATATGTACCAAGCCAATGCATTTGACTAATTAGATGAGTTCAAGTTTAATTTGGAGTGTTTAGACACCACTTATACCCATTTTGTCACGAAACAGGCTAACACCGAGAAAAACATTGATTCAAAGCAGTAAACAGCTTTGTTACTCTTTCTAGGGTCAGAATGTGTGACAATCTATTGCATTTCACTAATTGTAAGAGTTTGGGTTGAATTTGGACTGTTTAGACAACACTTAACCCCGTTTTATCCCAAAACAGGCTTAAACCAAGAAAACATGCTAAAACCGAGAGAATACATTGATTAAAAGCAGTAAACAGCTATGTTACTCTTTATAGGGTCAAAATATGTGACAATCCAATGCATTTGACTAATTATAAGAGTTCAAGTTTAATTTGGAGTGTTTAGACACCACGTATACCCATTTTGTCCCGAAACAGGCTAACACCGAGAAAACATTGATTCACAGCAGTAAACAGCTATGTTACTCTTTCTAGGGTCAGAATGTGTGACAATCTATTGCATTTTACTAATTGTAAAAGTTCGGGATGAATTTGGAGTGTTTAGACAACACTTAAACCCGTTTTATCCCAGAACAGATTTAACCGAGAAAACAGGCTAAAACCGAGAGAAAACATTGATTCGAAGCAGTAAAACGCTATGTTACTCTTTCTAGGGTCAAAATATGTAACAATCCAATGCATTTGACTCATTATAAGAGTTCAGGTTGAATTTGGAGTGTTTAGACACCCATTATACCCATTTTGTCCCGAAACAGACTAAAACCAAGAAAATATTGCTTCGAAGCAGTAAACAGCTTTGTTACTATATCTAGGGTTAGAATGTGTGACGGTCAAATGCATTTTACTAATAGTAAGATTTCGAGAAGAATTTGGAGTGTTTAGACAACACTTAAACCCGTTTTATCCAAAAACAGGCTTAAATCTAGAAAACAGGCTAATACCGAGAGAAAACATTGATTCGAAGCAGTAAACAACTATGTTACTCTTTTTAGGGTCAAAATATGTAACAATCTAATGCATTTGGGTAATTATAAGAGTTCCTGTTGAATTTGGAGTGTTTAAACACCACTTTTACCCATTTTGTCCTGAAATAGGCTAAACCCGAGAAAACAATGATTCGAAGCAGTAAACCACTTTGTTACTGCTTATAGTGTCAGAATGTGTGACAATCCAATGCATTTGACTAATTGTAAGAGTTCGGAATAAATTTGGAGTGTTTAGACAACACTTAAACCCGTTTTGTCCCAAAACAGGCTTACACCAAGAAAAGAGGCTAAAACCGAGAGAAAACATTGATTCGAAGCATTAAACAGCTATGTTACTCTTTATAGGGTTAAAATATGTACCAAGCCAATGCATTTGACTAATTATATGAGTCCAAGGTTAATTTGGAGTGTTTAGACACCACTTATACCCATTTTGTCACGAAACAGGCTAACACCGAGAAAACATTGATTCAAAGCAGTAAACAGCTTTGTTACTCTTTCTAGGGTCAGAATGTGTGACAAACTATTGCATTTTACTAATTGTAAGAGTTTGGGATGAATTTGGAGTGTTTAGACAACACTTAAACCCGTTTTACCCCAAAATAGGTTTAAACCAAAAAAACATGCTAAAACCGAGAGAAAATATTGATTCAAAGTAGTAAACAGCTATGTTACTCTTTATAGGGTCAAAATATGTAACAATCCAATGCATTTGACTAGCTATTAGAGTTCGAGTTTAATTTGGAGTGTTTAGACACCACTTGTACCCATTTTGTCCCGAAAGTGGCTAACACCGAGAAAACATTGATTCACAGCAGTAAACAGCGTTGTTACTCTTTCTAGGGTCAGAATGTGTGACAATCTATTGCATTTTACTAATTGTAAGAGTTCGGGATGAATTTGGAGTGTTTAGACAACACTTAAACCCGTTTTATCCCAAAACATGCTTAAACCGAGAAAACAGGCTAAAACTGAGAGAAAACATTGATTCGAAGCAGTAAAATGCTATGTTACTCTTTCTAGGGTCAAAATATGTAGCAATCCAATGCATTTGACTCATTATAAGAGTTCAGGTTGAATTTGGAGCGTTTAGACACCAATTATACCCATTTTGTCCCGAAACAGACTAAAACCAAGAAAATATTGCTTCGCAGCAGTAAACAGCTTGGTTACTCTTTCTAGAGTTAGAATGTGTGATGGTCAAATGCATTTTACTAATAGTAAGATTTCAAGAAGAATTTGGAGTGTTTAGACAACACTTAAACCCGTTTTATCCAAAAACATGCTTAAACCGAGAAAACAGGCTAAAACCGAGAGAAAACATTGATTCGAAGCAGTAAAACGCTATGTTACTCTTTCTAGGGTCAAATATGTAACAATCCAATGCATTTGACTCATTATAAGAGTTCAGGTTGAATTTGGAGCGTTTATACACCAATTATACCCATTTTGTCCCGAAACAGACTAAAACCAAGAAAATATTGCTTCGAAGCAGTAAACAGCTTTGTTACTCTTTCTAGGGTTAGAATGTGTGACAAACTATTGCATTTTAGTAATAGTAAGATTTTGAGAAGAATTTGGAGTGTTTAGACAACACTTAAACCCGTTTTACCCAAAAACAGGCTTAAATCTAGAAAACAGGCTAATACAGAGAGAAAACGTTGATTCAAAGCTGTAAACAACTATGTTACTCTTTTTCGGGTCAAAATATGTAACAATCTAATGCATTTGAGTAATTATAAGAGTTCCTGTTGAATTTGGAGTGTTTAAACACCACTTTTACCCATTTTGTCCTGAAATAAGCTAAACCCGAGAAAAAAATGATTCGAAGCAGTAAACAGCTTTGTTACTGTTTATAGTGTCAGAATGTGTGACAATCCAATGCATTTGACTAATTGTAAGAGTTCGGAATAAATTTGGAGTGTTTAGACAACACTTAAACCCGTTTTGTCCCAAAACAGGCTTACACCAAGAAAAGAGGCTAAAACCGAGAGAAAACATTGATTCGAAGCATTAAACAGCTATGTTACTCTTTACAGGGTTAAAATATGTACCAAGCCAATGCATTTGACTAATTATATGAGTTCAAGTTTAATTTGGAGTGTTTAGACACCACTTATACCCATTTTGTCACGAAACAGGCTAACACCGAGAAAACATTGATTCAAAGCAGTAAACAGCTTTGTTACTCTCTCTAGGGTCAGAATGTGTGACAAACTATTGCATTTTACTAATTGTAAGAGTTTGGGATGAATTTGGAGTGTTTAGACAACACTTAAACCCGTTTTATCCCAAAACAGGCTTAAACCAAGAAAACATGCTAAAACCGAGAGAATACATTGATTCAAAGCAGTAAACAGCTATGTTACTCTTTTTAGGGTCAAAATATGTAACAATCCAATGCATTTGACTAACTATAAGAGTTCGAGTTTAATTTGGAGTGTTTAGACACCACTTATACCCATTTTGTCCCGAAAGTGGCTAACACCGAGAAAAACTTGATTCACAGCAGTAAACAGCGTTGTTACTCTTTCTAGGGTCAGAATGTGTGACAATCTATTGCATTTTACTGATTGTAAGAGTTCGGGATGAATTTGGAGTGTTTAGACAACACTTAAACCCGTTTTATCCCAAAACATGCTTAAACCGAGAAAACAGGCTAAAACCGAGAGAAAACATTGATTCGAAGCAGTAAAACGCTATGTTACTCTTTCTAGGGTCAAAATATGTAGCAATCCAATGCATTTGACTCATTATAAGAGTTCAGGTTGAATTTGGAGCGTTTAGACACCAATTATACCCATTTTGTCCTGAAACAGACTAAAACCAAGAAAATATTGCTTCGAAGCAGTAAACAGCTTTGTTACTATTTCTAGGGTTAGAATGTGTGACGGTCAAATGCATTTTACTAATAGTAAGATTTCGAGAAGAATTTGGAGTGTTTTGACAACACTTAAACCCGTTTTATCCAAAAACAGGCTTAAATCTAGAAAACAGGCTAATACCGAGAGAAAACATTGATTCGAAGCAGTAAAAAACTATGTTACTCTTTTTAGGGTCAAAATATGTAACAATCTAATGCATTTGACTAATTATAAGAGTTCCTGTTAAATTTGGAGTGTTTAAACACCACTTTTACCCATTTTGTCCTGAAATAGGCTAAACCCGAGAAAACAATGATTCGAAGCACTAAACCACTTTGTTACTGTTTATAGTGTCAGAATGTGTGACAATAAAATGCATTTGACTAATTGTAAGAGTTCAGAATAAATTTGGAGTGTTTAGACAACACTTAAACCCGTTTTATTCCAAAACAGGCTTAAACCAAAAAAAGAGGCTAAAACCGAGAGAAAACATTGAGTCGAAGCAGTAAACAGCTATGTTACTCTTTGTAGGGTTAAAATATGTACCAAGCCAATGCATTTGACTAATTAGATGAGTTCAAGTTTAATTTGGAGTGTTTAGACACCACTTATACCCATTTTGTCACGAAACAGGCTAACACCGAGAAAAACATTGATTCAAAGCAGTAAACAGCTTTGTTACTCTTTCTAGGGTCAGAATGTGTGACAATCTATTGCATTTCACTAATTGTAAGAGTTTGGGTTGAATTTGGACTGTTTAGACAACACTTAACCCCGTTTTATCCCAAAACAGGCTTAAACCAAGAAAACATGCTAAAACCGAGAGAATACATTGATTAAAAGCAGTAAACAGCTATGTTACTCTTTATAGGGTCAAAATATGTGACAATCCAATGCATTTGACTAATTATAAGAGTTCAAGTTTAATTTGGAGTGTTTAGACACCACGTATACCCATTTTGTCCCGAAACAGGCTAACACCGAGAAAACATTGATTCACAGCAGTAAACAGCTATGTTACTCTTTCTAGGGTCAGAATGTGTGACAATCTATTGCATTTTACTAATTGTAAAAGTTCGGGATGAATTTGGAGTGTTTAGACAACACTTAAACCCGTTTTATCCCAGAACAGACTTAACCGAGAAAACAGGCTAAAACCGAGAGAAAACATTGATTCGAAGCAGTAAAACGCTATGTTACTCTTTCTAGGGTCAAAATATGTAACAATCCAATGCATTTGACTCATTATAAGAGTTCAGGTTGAATTTGGAGTGTTTAGACACCCATTATACCCATTTTGTGCCGAAACAGACTAAAACCAAGAAAATATTGCTTCCAAGCAGTAAACAGCTTTGTTACTATATCTAGGGTTAGAATGTGTGACGGTCAAATGCATTTTACTAATAGTAAGATTTCGAGAAGAATTTGGAGTGTTTAGACAACACTTAAACCCGTTTTATCCAAAAACAGGCTTAAATCTAGAAAACAGGCTAATACCGAGAGAAAACATTGATTCGAAGCAGTAAACAACTATGTTACTCTTTTTAGGGTCAAAATATGTAACAATCTAATGCATTTGAGTAATTATAAGAGTTCCTGTTGAATTTGGAGTGTTTAAACACCACTTTTACCCATTTTGTCCTGAAATAGGCTAAACCCGAGAAAACAATGATTCGAAGCAGTAAACCACTTTGTTACTGTTTATAGTGTCAGAATGTGTGACAATCCAATGCATTTGACTAATTGTAAGAGTTCGGAATAAATTTTGAGTGTTTAGACAACACTTAAACCCGTTTTGTCCCAAAACAGGCTTACACCAAGAAAAGAGGCTAAAACCGAGAGAAAACATTGATTCGAAGCATTAAACAGCTATGTTACTCTTTATAGGGTTAAAATATGTACCAAGCCAATGCATTTGACTAATTATATGAATCCAAGGTTAATTTGGAGTGTTTAGACACCACTTATACCCATTTTGTCACGAAACAGGCTAACACCAAGAAAACATTGATTCAAAGCAGTAAACAGCTTTGTTACTCTTTTTAGGGTCAGAATGTGTGACAAACTATTGCATTTTACTAATTGTAAGAGTTTGGGATGAATTTGGAGTGTTTAGACAACACTTAAACCCGTTTTACCCCAAAATAGGTTTAAACCAAAAAAACATGCTAAAACCGAGAGAAAATATTGATTCAAAGTAGTAAACAGCTATGTTACTCTTTATAGGGTCAAAATATGTAACAATCCAATGCATTTGACTAGCTATTAGAGTTCGAGTTTAATTTGGAGTGTTTAGACACCACTTGTACCCATTTTGTCCCGAAAGTGGCTAACACCGAGAAAACATTGATTCACAGCAGTAAACAGCGTTGTTACTCTTTCTAGGGTCAGAATGTGTGACAATCTATTGCATTTTACTAATTGTAAGAGTTCGGGATGAATTTGGAGTGTTTAGACAACACTTAAACCCGTTTTATCCCAAAACATGCTTAAACCGAGAAAACAGGCTAAAACTGAGAGAAAACATTGATTCGAAGCAGTAAAATGCTATGTTACTCTTTCTAGGGTCAAAATATGTAGCAATCCAATGCATTTGACTCATTATAAGAGTTCAGGTTGAATTTGGAGCGTTTAGACACCAATTATACCCATTTTGTCCCGAAACAGACTAAAACCAAGAAAATATTGCTTCGCAGCAGTAAACAGCTTGGTTACTCTTTCTAGAGTTAGAATGTGTGATGGTCAAATGCATTTTACTAATAGTAAGATTTCAAGAAGAATTTGGAGTGTTTAGACAACACTTAAACCCGTTTTATCCAAAAACATGCTTAAACCGAGAAAACAGGCTAAAACCGAGAGAAAACATTGATTCGAAGCAGTAAAACGCTATGTTACTCTTTCTAGGGTCAAATATGTAACAATCCAATGCATTTGACTCATTATAAGAGTTCAGGTTGAATTTGGAGCGTTTAGACACCAATTATACCCATTTTGTCCCGAAACAGACTAAAACCAAGAAAATATTGCTTCGAAGCAGTAAACAGCTTTGTTACTCTTTCTAGGGTTAGAATGTGTGACGGTCAAATGCATTTTACTAATAGTAAGATTTTGAGAAGAATTTGGAGTGTTTAGACAACACTTAAACCCGTTTTATCCCAAAACATGCTTAAACCGAGAAAACAGGCTAAAACCGAGAGAAAACATTGATTCGAAGCAGTAAAACGCTATGTTACTCTTTCTAGGGTCAAAATATGTAGCAATCCAATGCATTTGACTCATTATAAGAGTTCAGGTTGAATTTGGAGCGTTTAGACACCAATTATACCCATTTTGTCCTGAAACAGACTAAAACCAAGAAAATATTGCTTCGAAGCAGTAAACAGGTTTGTTACTATTTCTAGGGTTAGAATGTGTGACGGTCAAATGCATTTTACTAATAGTAAGATTTCGAGAAGAATTTGGAGTGTTTTGACAACACTTAAACCCGTTTTATCCAAAAACAGGCTTAAATCTAGAAAACAGGCTAATACCGAGAGAAAACATTGATTCGAAGCAGTAAAAAACTATGTTACTCTTTTTAGGGTCAAAATATGTAACAATCTAATGCATTTGACTAATTATAAGAGTTCCTGTTAAATTTGGAGTGTTTAAACACCACTTTTACCCATTTTGTCCTGAAATAGGCTAAACCCGAGAAAACAATGATTCGAAGCACTAAACCACTTTGTTACTGTTTATAGTGTCAGAATGTGTGACAATAAAATGCATTTGACTAATTGTAAGAGTTCAGAATAAATTTGGAGTGTTTAGACAACACTTAAACCCGTTTTATTCCAAAACAGGCTTAAACCAAAAAAAGAGGCTAAAACCGAGAGAAAACATTGAGTCGAAGCAGTAAACAGCTATGTTACTCTTTGTAGGGTTAAAATATGTACCAAGCCAATGCATTTGACTAATTAGATGAGTTCAAGTTTAATTTGGAGTGTTTAGACACCACTTATACCCATTTTGTCACGAAACAGGCTAACACCGAGAAAAACATTGATTCAAAGCAGTAAACAGCTTTGTTACTCTTTCTAGGGTCAGAATGTGTGACAATCTATTGCATTTCACTAATTGTAAGAGTTTGGGTTGAATTTGGACTGTTTAGACAACACTTAACCCCGTTTTATCCCAAAACAGGCTTAAACCAAGAAAACATGCTAAAACCGAGAGAATACATTGATTAAAAGCAGTAAACAGCTATGTTACTCTTTATAGGGTCAAAATATGTGACAATCCAATGCATTTGACTAATTATAAGAGTTCAAGTTTAATTTGGAGTGTTTAGACACCACGTATACCCATTTTGTCCCGAAACAGGCTAACACCGAGAAAACATTGATTCACAGCAGTAAACAGCTATGTTACTCTTTCTAGGGTCAGAATGTGTGACAATCTATTGCATTTTACTAATTGTAAAAGTTCGGGATGAATTTGGAGTGTTTAGACAACACTTAAACCCGTTTTATCCCAGAACAGACTTAACCGAGAAAACAGGCTAAAACCGAGAGAAAACATTGATTCGAAGCAGTAACACGCTATGTTACTCTTTCTAGGGTCAAAATATGTAACAATCCAATGCATTTGACTCATTATAAGAGTTCAGGTTGAATTTGGAGTGTTTAGACACCCATTATACCCATTTTGTCCCGAAACAGACTAAAACCAAGAAAATATTGCTTCGAAGCAGTAAACAGCTTTGTTACTATATCTAGGGTTAGAATGTGTGACGGTCAAATGCATTTTACTAATAGTAAGATTTCGAGAAGAATTTGGAGTGTTTAGACAACACTTAAACCCGTTTTATCCAAAAACAGGCTTAAATCTAGAAAACAAGCTAATACCGAGAGAAAACATTGATTCGAAGCAGCAAACAACTATGTTACTCTTTTTAGGGTCAAAATATGTAACAATCTAATGCATTTGAGTAATTATAAGAGTTCCTGTTGAATTTGGAGTGTTTAAACACCACTTTTACCCATTTTGTCCTGAAATAGGCTAAACCCGAGAAAACAATGATTCGAAGCAGTAAACCACTTTGTTACTGTTTATAGTGTCAGAATGTGTGACAATCCAATGCATTTGACTAATTGTAAGAGTTCGGAATAAATTTGGATTGTTTAGACAACACTTAAACCCGTTTTGTCCCATAACAGGCTTACACCAAGAAAAGAGGCTAAAACCGAGAGAAAACATTGATTCGAAGCATTAAACAGCTATGTTACTCTTTATAGGGTTAAAATATGTACCAAGCCAATGCATTTGACTAATTATATGAGTCCAAGGTTAATTTGGAGTGTTTAGACACCACTTATACCCATTTTGTCACGAAACAGGCTAACACCGAGAAAACATTGATTCAAAGCAGTAAACAGCTTTGTTACTCTTTCTAGGGTCAGAATGTGTGACAAACTATTGCATTTTACTAATTGTAAGAGTTTGGGATGAATTTGGAGTGTTTAGACAACACTTAAACCCGTTTTACCCCAAAATAGGTTTAAACCAAAAAAACATGCTAAAACCGAGAGAAAATATTGATTCAAAGTAGTAAACAGCTATGTTACTCTTTATAGGGTCAAAATATGTAACAATCCAATGCATTTGACTAGCTATTAGAGTTTGAGTTTAATTTGGAGTGTTTAGACACCACTTGTACCCATTTTGTCCCGAAAGTGGCTAACACCGAGAAAACATTGATTCACAGCAGTAAACAGCGTTGTTACTCTTTCTAGGGTCAGAATGTGTGACAATCTATTGCATTTTACTAATTGTAAGAGTTCGGGATGAATTTGGAGTGTTTAGACAACACTTAAACCCGTTTTATCCCAAAACATGCTTAAACCGAGAAAACAGGCTAAAACTGAGAGAAAACATTGATTCGAAGCAGTAAAATGCTATGTTACTCTTTCTAGGGTCAAAATATGTAGCAATCCAATGCATTTGACTCATTATAAGAGTTCAGGTTGAATTTGGAGCGTTTAGACACCAATTATACCCATTTTGTCCCGAAACAGACTAAAACCAAGAAAATATTGCTTCGCAGCAGTAAACAGCTTGGTTACTCTTTCTAGAGTTAGAATGTGTGATGGTCAAATGCATTTTACTAATAGTAAGATTTCAAGAAGAATTTGGAGTGTTTAGACAACACTTAAACCCGTTTTATCCAAAAACATGCTTAAACCGAGAAAACAGGCTAAAACCGAGAGAAAACATTGATTCGAAGCAGTAAAACGCTATGTTACTCTTTCTAGGGTCAAATATGTAACAATCCAATGCATTTGACTCATTATAAGAGTTCAGGTTGAATTTGGAGCGTTTAGACACCAATTATACCCATTTTGTCCCGAAACAGACTAAAACCAAGAAAATATTGCTTCGAAACAGTAAACAGCTTTGTTACTCTTTCTAGGGTTAGAATGTGTGACGGTCAAATGCATTTTACTAATAGTAAGATTTTGAGAAGAATTTGGAGTGTTTAGACAACACTTAAACCCGTTTTATCCCAAAACATGCTTAAACCGAGAAAACAGGCTAAAACCGAGAGAAAACATTGATTCGAAGCAGTAAAACGCTATGTTACTCTTTCTAGGGTCAAAATATGTAGCAATCCAATGCATTTGACTCATTATAAGAGTTCAGGTTGAATTTGGAGCGTTTAGACACCAATTATACCCATTTTGTCCTGAAACAGACTAAAACCAAGAAAATATTGCTTCGAAGCAGTAAACAGCTTTGTTACTATTTCTAGGGTTAGAATGTGTGACGGTCAAATGCATTTTACTAATAGTAAGATTTCGAGAAGAATTTGGAGTGTTTTGACAACACTTAAACCCGTTTTATCCAAAAACAGGCTTAAATCTAGAAAACAGGCTAATACTGAGAGAAAACATTGATTCGAAGCAGTAAAAAACTATGTTACTCTTTTTAGGGTCAAAATATGTAACAATCTAATGCATTTGACTAATTATAAGAGTTCCTGTTAAATTTGGAGTGTTTAAACACCACTTTTACCCATTTTGTCCTGAAATAGGCTAAACCCGAGAAAACAATGATTCGAAGCACTAAACCACTTTGTTACTGTTTATAGTGTCAGAATGTGTGACAATAAAATGCATTTGACTAATTGTAAGAGTTCAGAATAAATTTGGAGTGTTTAGACAACACTTAAACCCGTTTTATTCCAAAACAGGCTTAAACCAAAAAAAGAGGCTAAAACCGAGAGAAAACATTGAGTCGAAGCAGTAAACAGCTATGTTACTCTTTGTAGGGTTAAAATATGTACCAAGCCAATGCATTTGACTAATTAGATGAGTTCAAGTTTAATTTGGAGTGTTTAGACACCACTTATACCCATTTTGTCACGAAACAGGCTAACACCGAGAAAAACATTGATTCAAAGCAGTAAACAGCTTTGTTACTCTTTCTAGGGTCAGAATGTGTGACAATCTATTGCATTTCACTAATTGTAAGAGTTTGGGTTGAATTTGGACTGTTTAGACAACACTTAACCCCGTTTTATCCCAAAACAGGCTTAAACCAAGAAAACATGCTAAAACCGAGAGAATACATTGATTAAAAGCAGTAAACAGCTATGTTACTCTTTATAGGGTCAAAATATGTGACAATCCAATGCATTTGACTAATAATAAGAGTTCAAGTTTAATTTGGAGTGTTTAGACACCACGTATACCCATTTTGTCCCGAAACAGGCTAACACCGAGAAAACATTGATTCACAGCAGTAAACAGCTATGTTACTCTTTCTAGGGTCAGAATGTGTGACAATCTATTGCATTTTACTAATTGTAAAAGTTCGGGATGAATTTGGAGTGTTTAGACAACACTTAAACCCGTTTTATCCCAGAACAGATTTAACCGAGAAAACAGGCTAAAACCGAGAGAAAACATTGATTCGAAGCAGTAAAACGCTATGTTACTCTTTCTAGGGTCAAAATATGTAACAATCCAATGCATTTGACTCATTATAAGAGTTCAGGTTGAATTTGGAGTGTTTAGACACCCATTATACCCATTTTGTCCCGAAACAGACTAAAACCAAGAAAATATTGCTTCGAAGCAGTAAACAGCTTTGTTACTATATCTAGGGTTAGAATGTGTGACGGTCAAATGCATTTTACTAATAGTAAGATTTCGAGAAGAATTTGGAGTGTTTAGACAACACTTAAACCCGTTTTATCCAAAAACAGGCTTAAATCTAGAAAACAGGCTAATACCGAGAGAAAACATTGATTCGAAGCAGCAAACAACTATGTTACTCTTTTTAGGGTCAAAATATGTAACAATCTAATGCATTTGAGTAATTATAAGAGTTCCTATTGAATTTGGAGTGTTTAAACACCACTTTTACCCATTTTGTCCTGAAATAGGCTAAACCCGAGAAAACAATGATTCGAAGCAGTAAACCACTTTGTTACTGTTTATAGTGTCAGAATGTGTGACAATCCAATGCATTTGACTAATTGTAAGAGTTCGGAATAAATTTGGAGTGTTTAGACAACACTTAAACCCGTTTTGTCCCAAAACAGGCTTACACCAAGAAAAGAGGCTAAAACCGAGAGAAAACATTGATTCGAAGCATTAAACAGCTATGTTACTCTTTATAGGGTTAAAATATGTACCAAGCCAATGCATTTGACTAATTATATGAGTCCAAGGTTAATTTGGAGTGTTTAGACACCACTTATACCCATTTTGTCACGAAACAGGCTAACACCGAGAAAACATTGATTCAAAGCAGTAAACAGCTTTGTTACTCTTTCTAGGGTCAGAATGTGTGACAAACTATTGCATTTTACTAATTGTAAGAGTTTGGGATGAATTTGGAGTGTTTAGACAACACTTAAACCCGTTTTACCCCAAAATAGGTTTAAACCAAAAAAACATGCTAAAACCGAGAGAAAATATTGATTCAAAGTAGTAAACAGCTATGTTACTCTTTATAGGGTCAAAATATGTAACAATCCAATGCATTTGACTAGCTATTAGAGTTCGAGTTTAATTTGGAGTGTTTAGACACCACTTGTACCCATTTTGTCCCGAAAGTGGCTAACACCGAGAAAACATTGATTCACAGCAGTAAACAGCGTTGTTACTCTTTCTAGGGTCAGAATGTGTGACAATCTATTGCATTTTACTAATTGTAAGAGTTCGGGATGAATTTGGAGTGTTTAGACAACACTTAAACCCGTTTTATCCCAAAACATGCTTAAACCGAGAAAACAGGCTAAAACTGAGAGAAAACATTGATTCGAAGCAGTAAAATGCTATGTTACTCTTTCTAGGGTCAAAATATGTAGCAATCCAATGCATTTGACTCATTATAAGAGTTCAGGTTGAATTTGGAGCGTTTAGACACCAATTATACCCATTTTGTCCCGAAACAGACTAAAACCAAGAAAATATTGCTTCGCAGCAGTAAACAGCTTGGTTACTCTTTCTAGAGTTAGAATGTGTGATGGTCAAATGCATTTTACTAATAGTAAGATTTCAAGAAGAATTTGGAGTGTTTAGACAACACTTAAACCCGTTTTATCCAAAAACATGCTTAAACCGAGAAAACAGGCTAAAACCGAGAGAAAACATTGATTCGAAGCAGTAAAACGCTATGTTACTCTTTCTAGGGTCAAATATGTAACAATCCAATGCATTTGACTCATTATAAGAGTTCAGGTTGAATTTGGAGCGTTTAGACACCAATTATACCCATTTTGTCCCGAAACAGACTAAAACCAAGAAAATATTGCTTCGAAGCAGTAAACAGCTTTGTTACTCTTTCTAGGGTTAGAATGTGTGACAAACTATTGCATTTTACTAATAGTAAGATTTTGAGAACAATTTGGAGTGTTTAGACAACACTTAAACCCGTTTTACCCAAAAACAGGCTTAAATCTAGAAAACAGGCTAATACAGAGAGAAAACGTTGATTCAAAGCTGTAAACAACTATGTTACTCTTTTTCGGGTCAAAATATGTAACAATCTAATGCATTTGAGTAATTATAAGAGTTCCTGTTGAATTTGGAGTGTTTAAACACCACTTTTACCCATTTTGTCCTGAAATAAGCTAAACCCGAGAAAAAAATGATTCGAAGCAGTAAACAGCTTTGTTACTGTTTATAGTGTCAGAATGTGTAACAATCCAATGCATTTGACTAATTGTAAGAGTTCGGAATAAATTTGGAGTGTTTAGACAACACTTAAACCCGTTTTGTCCCAAAACAGGCTTACACCAAGAAAAGAGGCTAAAACCGAGAGAAAACATTGATTCGAAGCATTAAACAGCTATGTTACTCTTTACAGGGTTAAAATATGTACCAAGCCAATGCATTTGACTAATTATATGAGTTCAAGTTTAATTTGGAGTGTTTAGACACCACTTATACCCATTTTGTCACGAAACAGGCTAACACCGAGAAAACATTGATTCAAAGCAGTAAACAGCTTTGTTACTCTTTCTAGGGTCAGAATGTGTGACAAACTATTGCATTTTACTAATTGTAAGAGTTTGGGATGAATTTGGAGTGTTTAGACAACACTTAAACCAGTTTTATCCCAAAACAGGCTTAAACCAAGAAAACATGCTAAAACCGAGAGAAAATATTGATTCAAAGCAGTAAACAGCTATGTTACTCTTTATAGGGTCAAAATATGTAACAATCCAATGCATTTGACTAATTATAAGAGTTCGAGTTTAATTTGGAGTGTTAAGACACCACTTATACCCATTTTGCCCTGAAACAAGCTAACACCAAGGAAACATTGATTCACAGCAGTAAACAGCTTTGTTACTCTTTCTAGGGTCAGAATGTGTGATAATCTATTGCATTTTACTAATTGTAAGAGTTCGGGATGAATTTGGAGTGTTTAGACAACACTTAAACCTGTTTTATCCCAAAACAGGCTTAAACCGAGAAAACAGGCTAAAACCGAGAGAAAACATTGATTCGAAGCAGTAAAAAGCTATGTTACTCTTTCTAGGGTCAAAATATGTAACAATCTGATATGATCGTGGCCAGCAAGGAGACAGAAGCTGCAGAGAAACCGGAGATCGTGGGAAGGATCACTAGTTCAAGAGCTAAGGAGATGGCCAAGGAAGCTCATGCACTCATAGCTGACGGGTCATTCAATCTACCGAGGATCCAAGTCTTCAACATATCCACCCTGAAGACTTCACCCGGTAATGATAACTAGATAACTTAGGTGTGAAGTTTGTACTCTTTTTTCCATAGCTGAGTTTTGTCCCAATGGGTTTTCTCGGTATGGTTTTTAATGAGGCAAATGGATCACTACGTCAAGTTATCTAGAAGTCATTACCAATGGGGAATAATGTACTAATACAAGTGACTTCTGTACTACTACAGATCACCTAGACGCTTCGTTGTTTTCTTATTTCCTTTACACGCCTTGTTGTTTTATTTTCAACTTCCTGTTGTTTGGAGTGTCGAGCTGAAACAAGATTTATGTTGTGGTGTGAATGATGATGTATGCAATGGTGAGATATGAATGGAATGATGGATGGGTGTTTCAATTCCCCTTATGCTATTGCAGTACAAGAGGTATCAATCCTAAATGAGTGTTTGTGAACAATTAGGATATGCATATGAATCTAAGTTAAGACAAATGTAAAGATTGTTTGTCACTAACAATCCTAGGAAGAAAATGTAAAATGCAGAAAATAAACTACAAGAACTAACAACTAGATGCAAATGAAACTGAATGATTGAAACAGTAATAAAGCAAGAACAGAAACAGAGACTACTACTAATGAACTAATGCAAGATAAGTATTGAACTGAAAACTAAATGTATGCAACTGGAATGAAACAAGAATGAAACAAGACAAACACAAATCATAGACACAGAGTTCTGGGGATGAACTCGAGCAGCACTCGACCGAGTGTAGGTCGAGTGGGTGGTCGAGCTAGACTAGATGCAGAAACAGAGCAATGCAATAAAAACAGAGTAATGCTAAATCCAATCAAACAACAAGCAAGCAACAGGATTAAGACTAAGATTTCAATAAACAAAGAAGGTCCTGAGGATGGATTCATGGGATGGACTAATCATTGTGGTTATCTAACTTGGTCAACAAATCTCAAGCAAACTTTGAGCTAACCTCTAGACATATTAATCTAAGACAAGTTTCTCCCACTCTCATGGTCAAGAAACAATCAAACCTATGCAATTCTAGACTTGTTCTCACACAGTAAAGAATCTACACAAGCAGGCATTAAGCAATACATCTCAAACCAAACAAGACCTCTAATCTCTTAGCAAGCCTAATGGTAAGCTCTAGATCTAGCCTTATCTATGCTTCCTAAACATTGGTGTGATGCTAAGAAGCTTGAAATCAGACTCTACCCTCTCAGATATAGAATCAGCATTAAGATCATCTACCCTAGAAGAGATCTACAACAATCAAGCTTGACCAAGTCACACAAACCACAAGATCAATCCATCCTAACCCATCCCCAAGATCCTAAGGAAACTACTCACAACAATACATGATGATCAAAGTCAAAACCCAGAAAATATTGAAACTTGCATTATTAGAAAGATTAAACAAAGATCTTCAATATTGATGAAAGGATGAAACTCAAATTCTCAATATCTTGAAAGTTATAGAACCAACAAAATATAAGAATCTAGTCTTCTTTTTTAAGGAAGTACAAGATCTTAAAAATAAAAATGCAAAAGGAATAAAACTAAAAAAGGTAAAAACTAGGTTTAGGGAATATCTAAAAAGTTGCACACTTTGGTGGCTGCAGGTACAAGGCCTTATATAGGTGAGGAGGTGGAAGCCCTAAAAATAGAAAAAGTCAAAGTAGTCAACGGCTCGGTCAACTCGACCAGTGCTCGGTCGAGTCCATGGTCGAGCTGGCTTCTCTCGTGCACACTCCACTCGGTCGAGTCCATCTACCCACTCGGTCGAGTCCATCTACCCACTCGGTCGAGTGCTTGGTCGAGTTGGACTCTGGACCTTGGTTCTTCAGCCTTAACTCTCTTGCTTTCCCTTCAAGATTGCTTCATTTCTCCTCAGGATTGTTTCCATGCTCCTTAAGCTCCAAAATCACCTGTTTATGCATGAAAAGATGCAAATGCAATGCAACTAAACTCTAATGCATGATTAGTCCTAAAGCTACACAATAATGATGAAAATGGCTAGCAAAAGATGCAAAAGATGTGAATAAACTAAGGGAAAACATGGTAAAATATATGAACATCAACACCCCCAAACTTAGTCTTTGCTTGCCCTCAAGCAAATAAACAAGACATAAGAAGGTAGATGAGGTTTGAAAGTGGGATCTCAACTCCTAAAGCTTGCAAATAGACTATCTAGAATCAATGTCCAAGTTACTAGTACTATGATGCAAGTTGAATGAGCTATACCTAAAGACTTTAGACAAGCATATCACAACCTTCACTGATTTGAGCCTTAGACATCCACATGCATTCAAATCAACCATTTCCTTTAACATTCATTAATCAAGAACATGAATCAATTCTATGCAATGCTTAAACTCATTTGGCTTGGCAGTAAAAGGTTTAGAGACAATGATGGTCTCTTTTTAGAGTAGGGCTTATCAATATCAAGGTTCTCTCATAAAAAAAAAAATGGATTGAGCTTTAGAAGAATGCTAAAGGTAAGAACACTTAGACACATACAAGAATAAAGCCTTGTCTACCCAAAGGTATCCAAAGTGTTTATCCTATCAATCTAAACCCAATTGGTCCTAGTGCTACCCTTTAACTTCTTTTCTTCTTTTTCACCCTTTTCTCTTTTGGTTTTAAAGTCTTAGGAGAGGTTTCTTATTTGATCTTTCTAGTGGAATGGGGGATTCTTACTTATTTGCTATGGTTCTCTTTTCTTCTTATTCTTAAGACATATAAGCATTTTGCTAGACTTCTCTTTTCTTTCTTTCTTTTCTTTAACTAGAACCATCTTTAAACAACCTTATTCTTCCCATTCTTTCACTAGACTTTAAATTTTCTTAAACACATTCCCCTCCTAAAGACTCTAACCTTTTCTTTCTCTTTTTCCTCTTTTCTTTTTCATAATAGCCAAGTCCCAAACCCAACAAGTGAACTACACAAGGCTTTACTCTTGTCAGTTCAAACCTAACACTTTCTACCAAGCTCAATCCCAAAAATAGGCCTCACACTCACAAGAATAAACATGGCTTGAAAGAAGGTTTGGTTTAGGGGTAGGGGAACTGATTCTTAATGAGGAAATCAGCTACTTGGATCAACAAGAGTGGTAAAAAGGAAGAAGATGATCCAAATATGTATATGGTATCCATGAGTTTAAAGCATTGCACACATTGATAATTGAAAGTCAATATTAGGTTCTTATAAATAGGAAATGGTTTCAAATCTCAACATGCTTCAATTTAGACCAAATGCAATGTAGGAATTCAAGGCTTGGTTCAATCTTATTCTAACCACTCAACTAGCATCAAAGTACTATTAACTTGGGCATTGATCCTAGTCTAGTGAATAAACAAGCTAATAAGGGAATACTCATCATAGATCCCTAATGCAAGTACTATACAATCCTACATGAAACATGCTAAACAAGATCCTAATGTGCAGTGCAAACTACATGAACACTCTTTTTTTTTTTTATAAAGATTTTTGCAAAAAATTTCAAATTTTTAGGGTTTTTCTATGCCTTAGATGCTATGCAAGTATTAACATGATTATGCTAAAAATTTGAAATAAGAATCACAAAACACAATGTCAAATGCTATCTCAAACCCTCCCCCAAACTTAAATCACACAGTCCCTGTGTGAAAGAAATTTGATTGAGGATTCAAGATGAAAAACAAAAAACAAAACACAATGTCAGATGCAATGATATCTACAAGGGAAGGTGATAGTGGTACCTTAGGGATTGTGGAAGTAGTTGTCCACATCCATCTGCATGCTGTCATAGGAGTAGTTGGGGTCTTGTTGGTGACTTGGAGGTGGAGATTGGGGCAGCTCGACGATGGGAATCGACCGGGACTCGGTCGAGTACGTGCTCGAGTGGGGGGGTTGAGCTGGCTGCCGAGTCTTCTTTTCCAAGTCTAAATCTCTCCTTACCCAACTACATTCTCATTAAACAGCCTGCCCAACACAAACATAAAACAAAAATATCAAAACTACAAGGAAAATAAAGCATATGTACAATGATACCTTAGGGACTTCCTCCCTAGTGAGCTTGTTTAAAGTCACTAAGCTTGACTTTTGATGCCTTTTCAGGCTTGTTTTAGAGACCAAGGAGGTGATGAAATCCCCCCTGGTTCTACTTGGTAACCTTGGTGTTCCTTCTTGATCACTACTTCTTTAGCACTTGAACCATGTTTCTTCTTAAACTTGAGTCTTGGTCTTGCCTTCTTCAAAGACCTCTTGGTGAGCTGAACTTGAAGACCCTTCACTAAACCAGCTAACACTTGAACTGAATCCTTGAGATGTTGAACTAATTCTTCATGAGATGAGACCTTAGCTTTTGAAGTCTCTTCTTCTCTCAAAACCTCAAAATCAGCCTTATCTTCAATCTTAAATGGTTGACCTCCAATGGTTGGTTGGTTAGATGGATCTGTAATATCAAAGTTCATGGTCAAACCTTCAGCTATGTTCAACCTTATCAGCCCCTCCTTAACATCAATGATTGCTCCTGCTGTGGCAAGGAATGGTCTCCCAAGCAAGATTGGATCCTCTACCTCCTTATCCATCTTTATTATGATGAAATCAGTGGGAATTCTTGCCTTGCCTATCTTGACTAGGAGGCTCTCCAATTTACCAACTACATCTTTGTGTGAACCATCAGCTAGACTTATGTAGAGATTGCTTGGCTTGAATTCAGTGTGTCCAAGCTTTTCTGCTATAGAGTAGGGCATGACACTAACAGATGCTCCAAGATCACACAAGCATTTGCTGAAGTGAAGGTAGCTGATGGAGCAAGGTAGATTGAATGGACCTGGATCTTCAAGTTTTGTTGGTACAATAGCTGTCCCAATCTCTTCTTGATCTCTCCTGTTTTGATTATGAGCTTTCTGCTTGGATATGTCAAGTGACATGCCTTTGTAGAGAGGATATGGGGCATATTGTTCCAAAGCTGGTCCTCTCTCTGCTTCCTTCTCTTCAATGACAACCTCCTGTTGAATGGACCTCACTTCCTTCTTTTCAATCACAACCTCTTCCTTCAAAGCCATGACTTCTTCCTTCTCAATGACTTCCCCTTGTTGTAAAGCTAACTCCTTTTCTTGTTGCAAAGCCAACTGTTCCCTTTTCTCAATAATTTCTATGAGTTCTTTCAGCTTTTGTGCTTTGAAACGTCCTGGGAATGGTAGTGGAGGCTTGTAAGCAGGAGGAATGTACTTAACAGGTTTGACAGCTTCGGAGTCTCCAGCTCGATTTACCACTCGAGCATGCACTCGGTCGAGTGGCTGCTCGAGTTCCTGGTCGAGTGCAATGTCGACCTCCTTTTGCTTTGCACAAATGTCACTTAGGGCTTTAGTAACTGATGAATTCCCCCAAACTTGGACTTCACTGTCCTCAGTGACAACTGTCTCATTGAGGTGAATGGCCTTAGCAGTGCATTCCCTTGGGTGTTGAAGTTGGTTTGGTGTAGGAGAGGAAGTAGAAGCCATGCAACTCTCCATGTTCGTGATTGCAGAGCTCAGTCTCTCCAACTGGTTATTCAGTCCAGTAGAATAAGAATTCAACGTTTGGTGCAGCTCAGCAAACTGCCTTGCTTCCTCAATCTGCTTAGTAGCTTGCCCAAGCAACAGTTGTTGCATCATATCTCTTAAGTCAGGTTCTTGAGCTTGTGAGGTCTGGAACCATGGAGAGGGATACAATTCAGCCTGGTATACTGGTTGATGTTGCATGGGTATGTAATTGAACATACTGTTGTGGTACATCATTACTGACTCGAAAAGGTACTCGGTCGAGCGCAGGCTCGAGTGGGTGGTCGAGTCGACTGGGAAGTAATGGCTATTTGGATCCGGCTTCTGGCTCGATCAAGTGCTCGATCACGACTCGGTCGAGTGGTGGTCGAGTGACTGGTCGAGTGGTACCTGAAATGGAACTTCAACCCAGAAACAGAAGATTCGAGTACAGCAACCTCACAAGCGTATAAAAGAACTTAATCTTAGACTAATATGGATCCTAAATGTCACAAAAACACACTCAAATGGGCAACGACGCCAAATTGAAACAAGATTTATGTTGTGGTGTGAATGATGATGTATGCAATGGTGAGATATGAATGGAATGATGGATGGGTGTTTCAATTCCCCTTATGCTATTGCAGTACAAGAGGTATCAATCCTATATGAGTGTTTGTGAACAATTAAGATATGCATATGAATCTAAGTTAAGACAAATGTAAAGATTGTTTGTCACTAACAATCCTAGGAAGAAAATGTAAAATGCAGAAAATAAACTACAAGAACTAACAACTAGATGCAAATGAAACTGAATGATTGAAACAGTAATAAAGCAAGAACAGAAACAGAGACTACTACTAATGAACTAATGCAAGATAAGTATTGAACTGAAAACTAAATGTATGCAACTGGAATGAAACAGGAATGAAACAAGACAAACACAAATCATAGACACAGAGTTCTAGGGATGAACTCGAGCAGCACTCGACCGAGTGTAGGTCGAGTGGGTGGTCGAGCTAGACTAGACGCAGAAACAGAGCAATGCAATAAAAACAGAGTAATGCTAAATCCAATCAAACAACAAGCAAGCAACAGGATTAAGACTAAGATTTCAATAAACAAAGAAGGACCTGAGGATGGATTCATGGGATGGACTAATCATTGTGGTTATCTAACTTGGTCAACAAATCTCAAGCAAACTTTGAGCTAACCTCTAGACATATTAATCTAAGACAAGTTTCTCCCACTCTCATGGTCAAGAAACAATCAAACCTATGCAATTCTAGACTTGTTCTCACACAGTAAAGAATCTACACAAGCAGGCATTAAGCAATACATCTCAAACCAAACAAGACCTCTAATCTCTTAGCAAGCCTAATGGTAAGCTCTAGATCTAGCCTTATCTATGCTTCCTAAACATTGGTGTGATGCTAAGAAGCTTGAAATCAGACTCTACCCTCTCAGATATAGAATCAGCATTAAGATCATCTACCCTAGAAGAGATCTACAACAATCAAGCTTGACCATGTCACACAAACCACAAGATCAATCCATCCTAACCCATCCTCAAGATCCTAAGGAAACTACTCACAACAATACATGATGATCAAAGTCAAAAACCCAGAAAATATTGAAACTTGCATTATTAGAAAGATTAAACAAAGATCTTCAATATTGATGAAAGGATGAAACTCAAATTCTCAATATCTTGAAAGTTATAGAACCAACAAAATATAAGAATCTAGTATTCTTTTTTTAGGAAGTACAAGATCTTAAAAATAAAAATGCAAAAGGAATAAAACTAAAAAAGGTAAAAACTAGGTTTAGGGAATATCTAAAAAGTTGCACACTTTGGTGGCTGCAGGTACAAGGCCTTATATAGGTGAGGAAGTGGAAGCCCTAAAAATAGAAAAAGTCAAAGTAGTCAACGGCTCGGTCAACTCGACCAGTGCTCGGTCGAGTCCATGGTCGAGCTGGCTTCTCTCGTGCACACTCCACTCGGTCGAGTCCATCTACCCACTCGGTCGAGTCCATCTACCCACTCGGTCGAATGCTTGGTCGAGTTGGACTCTGGACCTTGGTTCTTCAGCCTTAACTCTCTTGCTTTCCCTTCAAGATTGCTTCACTTCTCCTCAGGATTGTTTCCATGCTCCTTAAGCTCCAAAATCACTTGTTTATGCATGAAAAGATGCAAATGCAATGCAACTAAACTCTAATGCATGATTAGTCCTAAAGCTACACAATAATGATGAAAATATGTAGCAAAAGATGCAAAAGATGTGAATAAACTAAGGGAAAACATGGTAAAATATATGAACATCACGAGCCCTAGGGTTGATTATAAAACCCAAAAGTGACGCCTCCTTGTTTGGTAGCGAAGAAGTTTTATGTAACAAGTATTGTTGAATCTTTCTTCTCTCAATCCGAACTCGTGAATGCGTTCATGATTCCGAGTTTCTAAACACTTTGTGATTAAGAAACTCTTCACTTTATTTTCGAATCCATATAACCATCTAACACTTCTCACCATCAAATCATTGCTTTTTTCTCTCGAACATCACCTGCCGTCACTCGCAATCCACTTGTGCATCATCACCATCAATTCATGTCGCCTCTTACCTGTCATCAGCCTCCATCAGAGTTTCATCCTAGGGAGTTCGTATTATGTGGTATCAGAGCCAACTCTGTGCCAAAGGCTGAGCGATTCTAAACCCTAATCTCGTTTTGTGTTGTTTTCATTTTGTTCATTTGTTTAATTCTTTGTTGTGTTAGTCTCTGCTGTTTTAGCGTTCGTTGTGAGTCTTGTTAGTTTTAGGATTTGTTTTTTTTTTTGTTCGTTTGTGTCTAGATTACGAGTCTTAGAGTTTATTTTGTTCTTTCACTCAAGGAACGTTTTACTTCGAGTTTTCTTCTTTATTTTGCAGGTACAATGGAGCTTTCTCCAGAAGCTATGGAAGCTTTGAACCAAGCCATGGCTAAGCAAATAACAGAAGCAAACAAGACAATGTCTACTCAGTTCCAGCACCAGATGGAGCAGCTCAGTAACAAAATTGAGAAGCAGATCAAAGATATAGCTCAAGCAACTAGCGCTTCAGAACCGCCTAGTCCTAATGAGGCTCTCCGCTTAGCTAAAGGAAAGGCACACGTGGGAGCTTCTTCCAAACATACACGGATCAGAATAGCTAAGTCACCTACTGGGGGAAGAGAGACTTGTTTCAATCAGAGAAGAAACACTCAAAGCACAAAAAGAGAGCATCGAAGAACTGGTAGAGATCCTACACGCCCACGACGAGCTGAACTATTGATCAGGATATCATCAAGTGTGATCGGTCGTGTCCGTACGGTCATGTGTTGGGTCGTGTCCGTACGGTCATGTGTTGGGTCGCCCGTACGGTGTAATGAGGTCGAGCACCAATGATGGGAATAAAGGGCTGGTCTGTCCTTTACAAAGGCCCAAATGGAAGAGAAGGATCGAGAAGGCATCAATAAGGCATCTTGTAGCCGTTGGAGTCACATGTTTCCTTAAGGGAAACCTCGAGATGTCACTATCACCATAGGGAACCACCCTCTCTCTCTCTTTGTGTCGTTATCAAGCTTGTAAAGGGAGTTGCCCTAGTCTTACTTTCTATTTAAGGCCTCTAGCCGACATTGTAGGTGAACTATTCTAATAGAATCTCTTTTGCTCCCTTTCTTCTCTTTGTTCATCAAGTTATTTCTTATCTCACCACACTTAACTCTCAAACTACTCATATTCCGCTTAAACTAACATGAACAAGTAGCTGGGCATCGAATATACTTTGATACAGATAGAGAGTATTCAGAAGAAGAGGAAGCCTCAGATCATAGTCAAGAGACAATGAGGAGAAACAGAAACAGAGATCACGACAGGGATTATGATCCTTTGAGGCAGCAGCTGAATCATCTCAAGATTCAGTATCCTTCGTTCCATGGTACCAATGATCCAGAGACTTATCTAGACTGGGAAAGGAAGATGGAGTCGAACTTTCAAGTTCAAGGTACCTATGAGTTGAACAAGGTGAAGATAGCCATATCTGAATTCAATGGCTATGCTTTGTTGTGGTGGGAGCAGTTGGGACTCACTAGACATCGACAGAGAGAGCCTGCTATCACTACATGGGAACAGTTAGTCACGCAGATGAGAAAGAAGTTTGTGCCTACACACTACCAGAGAGAGATTCTTAACAAGCTGAGGCGTCTCACTCAAGGCACTAAGTCTGTAAGAGACTACTATCAGGAGCTGGAAACGCTTATGATCAGGGCTGATCTGAGAGAAAGTGAAGACATGGTTATGTCTAGGTTTCTTGGATGTTTGAACAGAGAGATTCAAGACAAGATAGAGCTGCAGAGCTATAAAGATGTGCAAGAAATGGTACATAAGGCAGAGCTAATTGAATCACAAATCAAGAGAAAGGGAGTGAGGTCAACGTTTACGCCTAACATTCCCAAGCCAAGAGAGTTCAGTAAACCCGCCTTCACCAAGGACAGCAAACCCGCGACAGCCACAGTCAAAGAGGAAGTTAAGATCGATTTCAAGTCCAAGAGTAGCACCTCTACAAGTCATATCAGGTGTTTCAAATGCCAAGGGATGGGGCATTATTCCAGAGACTTTCCTAACAAGAAGATGTTTCTTCTTCAAGAAGGAGGAGAGATTGTGCCTGTAGACAGTTCAGAGAGTGAACCAGAGTCTGATTTAGGTGAAGAAGGTGAACCAGCAGTCAAGGGAGAGATGTTAGTAGCACGCAGAGCTTTAAGTGTTCAGACTCATCCAGATGATCGAGGGCAGCATGAGAATCTCTTCCACACCCGGTGTATGGTTCAAGACAAGGTCTGCACCTTGATCATTGATGGTGGTAGCTGTACTAATGCTGCTAGTGAAGAGATGGTACAGAAGCTTAATCTCAAGACCACTTCACATCCAAGACCTAATCAGCTACAGTGGTTGAATAACAAAGGAGCTTTAACAGTTTCGCATCAAGTGGTAGTGAAACTCACAATTGGGAAATATGAAGATGAGCTGCTTTGTGATGTTATTCCGATGAAGTCCAGTCATATTCTTTTGGGAAGACCATGGCAGTTTGACAGAAGAGTGTTTCATGATGGCTACACCAACAGGCAGTCATTTGAGTTCAAAGGACGCAGGGTCACTCTTCTACCACTTACACCCAGCGAGATCTACAAGGATCAACTTCACATGAACCGCAAGGATACAGAGAAAGTGTCTCACAGCATGTACATCAATCACAGCGAGTTCAATAAGCTATTTGACCCAGAGATGACCACATTCATGTTTGTCTACAAAGAGACACTCGCTAGTACCAAGCCAGCAGAAGAGCTTCCACGCGAGATGATAGAAATTATAGAGGAGTACAAGGATGTATTTCCAGAAGAGATACCTCCAGGCTTGCCTCCAATACGTGGGATAGAGCATCAGATCGATTTGGTACCAGGTTCAGCTCTATCGAACAGACCAACTTACATAACCAATCCTGTAGAGACTAAAGAGCTGCAGAAACAAGTAGAAGAGTTGATGAACAAGGGACACATCAGAGAGAGCCTCAGTCCATGCGCAGTACCAGTCTTGCTCATACCAAAGAAAGATGGTTCATGGAGGATGTGTGTTGACTGCAGAGCTATTAACAATATCAAAGTGAAGTACAGACATCCGATCCCGAGATTAGATGACATGCTGGACGAGCTATGTGGGTCAACAGTCTTCTCAAAGATCGATTTGAAGAGTGGGTATCATCAGATCAGAATGAAGGAAGGAGATGAATGGAAAACAGCTTTCAAGACCAAGCAAGGGCTCTACGAATGGCTAGTCATGCCGTTTGGTCTCACCAATGCTCCTAGCACCTTCATGCGTTTAATGAATCATGCTCTCAGACCTTTCATTGGCATCTTTGTGGTTGTGTACTTCGACGACATCCTCATCTACAGCAAAGGTCTAGAAGAACACTTAGAACACATCCGCCAAGTTCTAAATGTTCTTCGTTCTCAATCCCTCTTTGCTAATTTTTCTAAATGTTTGTTCTGTACTACTAAGGTTGTCTTTCTAGGCTTTGTTGTCAGTGCAGAAGGAGTTAGAGTGGACGATGAGAAGGTCAAGGCTATTAAGGAGTGGCCAACACCCAAACACGTTGCAGAAGTCAGGAGCTTTCATGGACTAGCAGGATTCTACAGGCGATTTGTCCAAGACTTCAGTACTATTGCAGCGCCACTTACAGAAGTTATCAAGAAGGATGTAGGATTCAGATGGGAGGAAGCACAAGAGAAGGCGTTTTCAGCCTTAAAAGAGAAGCTTATCACTGCCCCTATTCTCTTACTTCCTGATTTTATGAAAACTTTCGAGATTGAATGTGATGCCTCCGGAGTGGGTATAGGTGCTGTTTTGATGCAGGATAGGAAGCCAGTAGCTTACTTCAGTGAGAAGCTAGGAGGATCGACGCTAAACTATCCTACATATGACAAGGAGCTGTACGCCTTGGTTCGGGCTCTTCAAACGCGGCAGCATTACCTGTGGCCAAAGGAGTTCGTTATTCATACTGATCATGAGTCCTTGAAGCATCTCAAAGGACAACAGAAGCTCAGCAAGAGACATGCCAGATGGATGGAGTTTGTAGAGACTTTTCCCTACACGGTTAAATACAAGAAAGGTAAGGATAATGTAGTCGCAGATGCATTATCCAGGAGGTACAATCTCGTTTCTACCTTGTCTTCTAAGCTTGAAGGTTTTGATAAAATAGTATAACTTTATGAGACTGACATCGATTTTGCTGAGAGCTATGACAAATGCCATAAGTTTGCTTTTGAAAACTACTATAGGCAGGATGGAAATCTATTTTATAAGGATCGATTGTGCATACTAAGAGGATCCATAAGGGAACTGTTGATTAGAGAAGCTCACGGAGGTGGACTAGCTGGACATTTCGGAGTGTCAAAGACTCTACTTGGACTGCAAGAACACTTCTATTGGCCTCAAATGAAGAAAGACGTTGAGAAAGTCTGTTCTAAGTGCCATATCTGCAAAATGGCCAAGGGTAAAGTACAGCCCAACGGCTTGTACACTCCTCTCCCTATCCCTTCTCAACCTTGGACTCATATTTCTATTGATTTTGCTTTTGGCTTACCTCGAACCAGAAATGGTAGAGATTCGATTTTCGTTGTGGTTGACAGGTTTAGCAAAATGGCTCACTTCATTGTCAGTCACAAGACGGATGATGCTGTTATAGTAGCTAACTTGTTTTTCAGGGAAGTAGTACGTCTGCATGGAATACCTCAAGTAATCATTTCAGACCGAGATACTAAGTTTCTAGGACACTTCTGGAGAACGCTATGGGCTAAACTCGGAACCAAGCTATCATTCTAAACCACATGTCATCCGCAAACAGATGGGCAAACCGAAGTGGTGAATAGGACGGTATCTACACTCCTCAGGACCTTAGTGAAAAGCAATCTCAAGTAATGGGAAGAATGTTTACCACACGTAGAGTTCGCATATAATCACGCTAAGTATTTTGCTACTCTATTCTCTCCTTTTGAAATTGTTTATGGTTTTAGTCCACAATCACCTCTAGACTTGATTCCTTTACCTTTAAGTGTGAAGTGTAGCTTTGATGGCAAAGAAAAGGCTGAACAGGTCAGGAGGATACATGCTAAAGCTAAGGAGAACATAGAGAAAAGAACCAAGCAGTACGAGAAACATGCGAACAAGGGCAGAAAGGAGATCGTTTTCGAAGAAGGAGACTTGGTGTGGATTCATCTACGCAAGGATAGGTTCCCAAAAGAGAGGAAAAGCAAGCTTCTACCACGAGCTGATGGTCCATTTGAAGTCATCAAGAAGATCAACGACAACGCCTACCAGATTGATCTTCAAGGTAAGTATAATATATCTTCAACATTCAATGTTTCTGACTTGCTTCCTTATTATGCAGATCCCGATTTGAGGACAAATCCTTTTGAAGAGGGGGAAGATGATATGATCATGGCCCGCAAGGAGACAGAAGCTGCAGAGAAACCGGAGATCGTGGGAAGGATCACTCGTTCAAGAGCTAAGGAGATGACGAAGGAAGCTCATGCACTCATAGCTGACGGGTCATTCAATCTACCGAGGATCCAAGTCTTCAACATATCCACCCTGAAGACTTCATCCAGTAATGATAACTAGATGAAACTAACTCTTTTTGTGGTGTGGTGAATGATGAATGATGTATGGAATGAATGGATGTTAGGGTGTTTCAATTCCCTTATGCAATTGTAGTATAAGAGGTGTCAGTCCAATCTGAGTGTTTGTGAACAATCAAGATGTGCATATGAGTCTAAGTCAAGCCAGATGTAAGGGTTGTTTGTCACTAACAATCCTATAATGAGATATGAAATGCAGAAAGTAAAAACAACTAGAATAAGATACTAAATGCAAACAGAACAGAGAAATTAAAGCTATAATGAAACTAGAACAGAAAGCAGTAAACAGTTTTGTTACTCTTTCTAGGGTCAGAATGTGTGACAATCTATTGCATTTTACTAATTGTAAGAGTTCGGGATGAATTTAGAGTTTTTAGACAACACTTAAACCGGTTTTGTCCCAAAACAGGCTTAAACCGAGAAAACAGGCTAAAACCGAGAGAAAACGTTGATTCGAAGCAGTAAAACGCTATGTTACTCTTTCTAGGGTCAAAATATGTAACAATCCATTGCATTTGACTCATTATAAGAGTTCAGATTGAATTTGGAGTGTTTAGACACCAATTATACCCATTTTGTCCCGACACAGGCTAAAACCAAGAAAACATTGATTTGAAGCAGTATACAGCTTTGTTACTATTTCTAGGGTTTGAATGTGTGACAGTCAAATAAATTTTACTAATAGTAAGATTTCGAGAAGAATTTGGAGTGTTTAGACAACACTTAAACCCGTTTTATCCAAAAACAGGCTTAAATCTAGAAAACAAGCTAAAACCGAGAGAAAACATTGATTCGAAGCAGTAAACAGCTATGTTTCTCTTTCTAGGGTCAAAATATGTAACAATCTAATGCATTTGAGTAATTATAAGAGTTCCTGTTGAATTTGGAGTGTTTAAACACCACTTTTACCCATTTTGTCCTAAAATAGGCTAAAACCGAGAAAACAATGATTCGAAGCAGTAAAAAGTTTTGTTACTGTTTAGAGGGTCAGAATGTGTGACAAACCAATGCATTTGACTAATTGTAAGAGTTCGGAATAAATTTGGAGTGCTTAGACAACACGTAAACCAGTTTTATCCCAAAACAGGCTTAAACCAAGAAAACATGTTAAAACCGAGAGAAAACATTGATTCGAAGCAGTAAACAGCTATGTTACTCTTTATACGGTCAAAATATGTAACAATCCAATCCATTTGACTAATTATAAGAGTTCAATTTTAATTTGGAGTGTTTAGACACCTCTTATACCGATTTTGTCCCGAAACAGGCTAACACCAAGAAAACATTGATTCAAAGCAGTAAACAGCTTTGTTACTATTTCTAGGGTCAGAATGTGTGAAAATCTAATGAATTTTACTAATTGTGAGAGTTCGGGATGAATTTGGATTGTTTAGACAACACTTAAACCCGTTTTATCCCAAAACATGCTTAAACCGAAAAACAGGCTAAAACCAAGAGAAACCATTGATTCGAAGCAGTAAACAGCTATGTTAATCTTTCTAGGGTCAAAATATGTAACAATCCAATGCATTTGATTCATTATAAGAGTTCAGGTTGAATTTGGAGTGTTTAGACACAAATTATACCCATTTTGTCCCGAAACAGGCTAAAACCAAGAAAACATTGATTCGAAGCAGTAAACAGCTTTGTTACTATTTCTAGGGTTAGAATGTGTGACAGTCAAATGCATTTTACTAATAGTAAGATTTCGAGATGAATTTGTGTTAGAATTGCGGAATATAATGTAGGGAATGGAGAGAATTGAGAGAGAAAGAGAGAGTTAGAACAAAAGAAGACTTAATTAGATTCCTTCTTAGGTTTGTTACATGGCTTAATATAGAGAGACAAAGGGCATATAGCCGTTAGATACAAAGGAAGGGAGATAGTGACTTGTGTAGGTATGTCTTGATCCTTCTTAATGGTGAAAGCGACCTGCCCTTCCCTTGGTTGACTTGCCTACCACTCGTACACCAAGGTAAACATGTGACTCTTCACTTCACTAGATATTTATCTTCCATCTTCTCGATCCTTCTTCTCCTTGGGCCTTAACATCCCCAAGCCTCTTCTTTATTTTGCCAACCGATCCATGGCCTATTGATCTTGGTTGTACGGACACTCGTACGGCCACTTGTACGGACACTCGTACGGCCACTTGTACGGACACTCGTACGGCCGACCTTGATCTCATGTCCTCCTTCCCTTGGATCAATAATTTGGAGTGTTTAGACAACACTTAAACCCATTTTATCGCAAAACAAGCTTAAACCAAGAAAAGAGGCTAAAACCGAGAGAAAACATTGATTCGAAGCAGTAACCAGATATGTTACTCTTTCTAGGGTCAAAATATGTAACAATCTAATGCATTTGAGTAATTATAAGAGTTCCTGTTGAATTTGGAGTGTTTAAACACCACTTTTACCCATTTTGTTCTAAAATAGGCTAAAACCGAGAAAACAATGATTCGAAGCAGTAAAAAGCTTTGTTACTGTTTAGAGGGTCAGAATGTGTGACAAACCAATGCATTTGACTAATTGTAAGAGTTCGGAATAAATTTGGAGTGTTTAGACAACACTTAAACCAGTTTTATCCCAAAAGAGGCTTAAACCAAGAAAACATGTTAAAACCGAGAGAAAACATTGATTCGAAGCAGTAAACAGCTATGTTACTCTTTATACGGTCAAAATATGTAACAAGCCAATCCATTTGACTAATTATAAGAGTTCAATTTTAATTTGGAGTGTTTAGACACCACTTATACCGATTTTGTCCCGAAACAGGCTAACACCAAGAAAACATTGATTCAAAGCAGTAAACAGCTTTGTTACTATTTCTAGGGTCAGAATGTGTGAAAATCTAATGAATTTTACTAATTGTAAGAGTTCGGGATGAATTTGGATTGTTTAGACAACACTTAAACCCGTTTTATCCCAAAACATGCTTAAACCGAAAAACAGGCTAAAACCGAGAGAAACCATTGATTCGAAGCAGTAAACAGCTATGTTAGTCTTTCTAGGGTCAAAATATGTAACAATCCAATGCATTTGATTCATTATAAGAGTTCAGGTTGAATTTGGAGTGTTTAGACACCAATTATACCCATTTTGTCCCGAAACAGGCTAAAACCAAGAAAACATTGATTCGAAGCAGTAAACAGCTTTGTTACTATTTCTAGGGTTAGAATGTGTGACAGTCAAATGCATTTTACTAATAGTAAGATTTCGAGATGAATTTGTGTTAGAATTGCGGAATATAATGTAGAGAATGGAGAGAATTGAGAGAGAAAGAGAGAGTTAGAACAAAAAAAGACTTAATTAGATTCCTTCTTAGGTTTGTTACATGGCTTAATATAGAGAGACAAAGGGCATATAGCCGTTAGATACAAAGGAAGGGAGATAGTGACTTGTGTAGGTATGTCTTGATCCTTCTTAATGGTGAAAGCGACCTGCCCTTCCCTTGGTTGACTCGCCTACCACTCGTACACCAAGGTAAACATGTGACTCTTCACTTCACTAGATATTTATCTTCCATCTTCTCGATCCTTCTTCTCCTTGGGCCTTAACATCCCCAAGCCTCTTCTTTATTTTGCCAACCGATCCATGGCCTATTGATCTTGGTTGTACGGACACTCGTACGGCCACTTGTACGGACACTCGTACGGCCGACCTTGATCTCATGTCCTCCTTCCCTTGGATCAATAATTTGGAGTGTTTAGACAACACTTAAACCCGTTTTATCCAATAACAGGCTTAAATGTAGAAAACAGGCTAATACCGAGAGAAAACATTGATTCGAAGCAGTAAAACGCTATGTTACTCTTTCTAGGATCAAAATATGTAACAATCCAATGCATTTGACTCATTATAAGAGTTCAGATTGAATTTGGAGTGTTTAGACACCAATTATACCCATTTTGTCCCGACACAGGCTAAAACCAAGAAAACATTGATTTGAAGCAGTATACAGCTTTGTTACTATTTCTAGGGTTTGAATGTGTGACAGTCAAATAAATTTTACTAATAGTAAGATTTCGAGAAGAATTTGGAGTGTTTAGACAACACTTAAACCCGTTTTATCCAAAAACAGGCTTAAATCTAGAAAACAGGCTAAAACCGAGAGAAAACATTGATTCGAAGCAGTAAACAGCTATGTTTCTCTTTCTAGGGTCAAAATATGTAACAATCTAATGCATTTGAGTAATGATAAGAGTTCCTGTTGAATTTGGAGTGTTTAAACACCACTTTTACCCATTTTGTCCTAAAATAGGCTAAAACCGAGAAAACAATGATTCGAAGCAGTAAAAAATTTTGTTACTGTTTAGAGGGTCAGAATGTGTGACAAACCAATGCATTTGACTAATTGTAAGAGTTCGGAATAAATTTGGAGTGTTTAGACAACATTTAAACCAGTTTTATCCCAAAACAGGCTTAAACCAAGAAAACATGTTAAAACCGAGAGAAAACATTGATTCGAAGCAGTAAACAGCTATGTTACTCTTTATACGGTCAAAATATGTAACAATCCAATCCATTTGACTAATTATAAGAGTTCAATTTTAATTTGGAGTGTTTAGACACCACTTATACCGATTTTGTCCCGAAACAGGCTAACACCAAGAAAACATTGATTCAAAGCAGTAAACAGCTTTGTTACTATTTCTAGGGTCAGAATGTGTGAAAATCTAATGAATTTTACTAATTGTAAGAGTTCGGGATGAATTTGGATTGTTTAGACAACACTTAAACCCGTTTTATCCCAAAACATGCTTAAACCGAAAAAACAGGCTAAAACCGAGAGAAAACATTGATTCGAAGCAGTAAACAGCTATGTTAATCTTTTTAGGGTCAAAATATGTAACAATCCAATGCATTTGATTCATTATAAGAGTTCAGGTTGAATTTGGAGTGTTTAGACACCAATTATACCCATTTTGTCCCGAAACAGGCTAAAACCAAGAAAACATTGATTCGAAGCAGTAAACAGCTTTGTTACTATTTCTAGGGTTAGAATGTGTGACAGTCAAATGCATTTTACTAATAGTAAGATTTCGAGATGAATTTGTGTTAGAATTGCGGAATATAATGTAGGGAATGGAGAGAATTGAGAGAGAAAGAGAGAGTTAGAACAAAAGAAGACTTAATTAGATTCCTTCTTAGGTTTGTTACATGGCTTAATATAGAGAGACAAAGGGCATATAGCCGTTAGATACAAAGGAAGGGAGATAGTGACTTGTGTAGGTATGTCTTGATCCTTCTTAATGGTGAAAGCGACCTGCCCTTCCCTTGGTTGACTCGCCTACCACTCGTACACCAAGGTAAACATGTGACTCTTCACTTCACTAGATATTTATCTTCCAACTTCTCGATCCTTCTTCTCCTTGGGCCTTAACATCCCCAAGCCTCTTCTTTATTTTGCCAACCGATCCATGGCCTATTGATCTTGGTTGTACGGACACTCGTACGGCCACTTGTACGGACACTCGTACGGCCACTTGTACGGACACTCGTACGGACGACCTTGATCTCATATCCTCCTTCCCTTGGATCAATAATTTGGAGTGTTTAGACAACACTTAAACCCGTTTTATCGCAAAACAGGCTTAAACCAAGAAAAGAGGCTAAAACCGAGAGAAAACATTGATTCGAAGCAGTAACCAGATATGTTTCTCTTTCTAGGGTCAAAATATGTAACAATCTAATGCATTTGAGTAATGATAAGAGTTCCTGTTGAATTTGGAGTGTTTAAACACCACTTTTACCCATTTTGTCCTAAAATAGGCTAAAACCAAGAAAACAATGATTCGAAGCAGTAAAAATTTTTGTTACTGTTTAGAGGGTCAGAATGTGTGACAAACCAATGCATTTGACTAATTGTAAGAGTTCGGAATAAATTTGGAGTGTTTAGACAACATTTAAACCAGTTTTATCCCAAAACAGGCTTAAACCAAGAAAACATGTTAAAACCGAGAGAAAACATTGATTCGAAGCAGTAAACAGCTTTGTTACTCTTTATACGGTCAAAATATGTAACAATCCAATCCATTTGACTAATTATAAGAGTTCAATTTTAATTTGGAGTGTTTAGACACCACTTATACCGATTTTGTCCCGAAACAGGCTAACACCAAGAAAACATTGATTCAAAGCAGTAAACAGCTTTGTTACTATTTCTAGGGTCAGAATGTGTGAAAATCTAATGAATTTTACTAATTGTAAGAGTTCGGATGAATTTGGATTGTTTAGACAACACTTAAACCCGTTTTATCCCAAAACATGCTTAAACCGAAAAAACAGGCTAAAACCGAGAGAAAACATTGATTCGAAGCAGTAAACAGCTATGTTAATCTTTTTAGGGTCAAAATATGTAACAATCCAATGCATTTGATTCATTATAAGAGTTCAGGTTGAATTTGGAGTGTTTAGACACCAATTATACCCATTTTGTCCCGAAACAGGCTAAAACCAAGAAAACATTGATTCGAAGCAGTAAACAGCTTTGTTACTATTTCTAGGGTTAGAATGTGTGACAGTCAAATGCATTTTACTAATAGTAAGATTTCGAGATGAATTTGTGTTAGAATTGCGGAATATAATGTAGGGAATGGAGAGAATTGAGAGAGAAAGAGAGAGTTAGAACAAAAGAAGACTTAATTAGATTCCTTCTTAGGTTTGTTACATGGCTTAATATAGAGAGACAAAGGGCATATAGCCGTTAGATACAAAGGAAGGGAGATAGTGACTTGTGTAGGTATGTCTTGATCCTTCTTAATGGTGAAAGCGACCTGCCCTTCCCTTGGTTGACTCGCCTACCACTCGTACACCAAGGTAAACATGTGACTCTTCACTTCACTAGATATTTATCTTCCAACTTCTCGATCCTTCTTCTCCTTGGGCCTTAACATCCCCAAGCCTCTTCTTTATTTTGCCAACCGATCCATGGCCTATTGATCTTGGTTGTACGGACACTCGTACGGCCACTTGTACGGACACTCGTACGGCCACTTGTACGGACACTCGTACGGCCGACCTTCATCTCATGTCCTCCTTCCCTTGGATCAATAATTTGGAGTGTTTAGACAACACTTAAACCCGTTTTATCGCAAAACAGGCTTAAACCAAGAAAAGAGGCTAAAACCGAGAGAAAACATTGATTCGAAGCAGTAAACAGATATGTTACTCTTTCTAGGGTCAAAATATGTAACAATCTAATGCATTTGAGTAATTATAAGAGTTCGTGTTGAATTTGGAGTGTTTAAGCACCACTTTTACCCATTTTGTCCTAAAATAGGCTAAAACCGAGAAAACAATGATTCGAAGCAGTAAAAAGCTTTGTTACTTTTTAGAGGGTCAGAATGTGTGACAAACCAATGCATTTGACTAATTGTAAGAGTTCGGAATAAATTTGGAGTGTTTAGACAACACTTAAACCAGTTTTATCCCAAAACAGGCTTAAACCAAGAAAACATGTTAAAACCGAGAGAAAACATTGATTCGAAGCAGTAAACAGCTATGTTACTCTTTATACGGTCAAAATATGTAACAAGCCAATCCATTTGACTAATTATAAGAGTTCAATTTTAATTTGGAGTGTTTAGACACCACTTATACCGATTTTGTCCCGAAACAGGCTAACACCAAGAAAACATTGATTCAAAGCAGTAAACAGCTTTGTTACTATTTCTAGGGTCAGAATGTGTGAAAATCTAATGAATTTTACTAATTGTAAGAGTTCGGGATGAATTTGGATTGTTTAGACAACACTTAAACCCGTTTTATCCCAAAACATGCTTAAACCGAAAAACAGGCTAAAACCGAGAGAAACCATTGATTCGAAGCAGTAAACAGCTATGTTAGTCTTTCTAGGGTCAAAATATGTAACAATCCAATGCATTTGATTCATTATAAGAGTTCAGGTTGAATTTGGAGTGTTTAGACACCAATTATACCCATTTTGTCCCGAAACAGGCTAAAACCAAGAAAACATTGATTCGAAGCAGTAAACAGCTTTGTTACTATTTCTAGGGTTAGAATGTGTGACAGTCAAATGCATTTTACTAATAGTAAGATTTCGAGATGAATTTGTGTTAGAATTGCGGAATATAATGTAGGGAATGGAGAGAATTGAGAGAGAAAGAGAGAGTTAGAACAAAAGAAGACTTAATTAGATTCCTTCTTAGGTTTGTTACATGGCTTAATACAGAGAGACAAAGGGCATATAGCCGTTAGATACAAAGGAAGGGAGATAGTGACTTGTGTAGGTATGTCTTGATCCTTCTTAATGGTCAAAGCGACCTGCCCTTCCCTTGGTTGACTTGCCTACCACTCGTACACCAAGGTAAACATGTGACTCTTCACTTCACTAGATATTTATCTTCCAACTTCTCGATCCTTCTTCTCCTTGGGCCTTAACATCCCCAAGCCTCTTCTTTATTTTGCCAACCGATCCATGGCCTATTGATCTTGGTTGTACGGACACTCGTACGGCCACTTGAACGGACACTCGTACGGCCACTTGTACGGACACTCGTACGGCCGACCTTCATCTCATGTCCTCCTTCCCTTGGATCAATAATTTGGAGTGTTTAGACAACACTTAAACCCGTTTTATCGCAAAACAGGCTTAAACCAAGAAAAGAGGCTAAAACCGAGAGAAAACATTGATTCGAAGCAGTAAACAGATATGTTACTCTTTCTAGGGTCAAAATATGTAACAATCTAATGCATTTGAGTAATTATAAGAGTTCCTGTTGAATTTGGAGTGTTTAAGCACCACTTTTACCCATTTTGTCCTAAAATAGGCTAAAACCGAGAAAACAATGATTCGAAGCAGTAAAAAGCTTTGTTACTTTTTAGAGGGTCAGAATGTGTGACAAACCAATGCATTTGACTAATTGTAAGAGTTCGGAATAAATTTGGAGTGTTTAGACAACACTTAAACCAGTTTTATCCCAAAACAGGCTTAAACCAAGAAAACATGTTAAAACCGAGAGAAAACATTGATTCGAAGCAGTAAACAGCTATGTTACTCTTTATACGGTCAAAATATGTAACAATCCAATCCATTTGACTAATTATAAGAGTTCAATTTTAATTTGGAGTGTTTAGACACCACTTATACCGATTTTGTCCCGAAACAGGCTAACACCAAGAAAACATTGATTCAAAGCAGTAAACAGCTTTGCTACTATTTCTAGGGTCAGAATGTGTGAAAATCTAATGAATTTTACTAATTGTAAGAGTTCGGGATGAATTTGGATTGTTTAGACAACACTTAAACCCGTTTTATCCCAAAACATGCTTAAACCGAAAAAACAGGCTAAAACCGAGAGAAACCATTGATTCGAAGCAGTAAACAGCTATGTTAATCTTTCTAGGGTCAAAATATGTAACAATCCAATGCATTTGATTCATTGTAAGAGTTCAGGTTGAATTTGGAGTGTTTAGACACCAATTATACCCATTTTGTCCCGAAACAGGCTAAAACCAAGAAAACATTGATTCGAAGCAGTAAACAGCTTTGTTACTATTTCTAGGGTTAGAATGTGTGACAGTCAAATGCATTTTACTAATAGTAAGATTTCGAGATGAATTTGTGTTAGAATTGCGGAATATAATGTAGAGAATGGAGAGAATTGAGAGAGAAAGAGAGAGAGTTAGAACAAAAAAAAACTTAATTAGATTCCTTCTTAGGTTTGTTACATGGCTTAATATAGAGAGACAAAGGGCATATAGCCGTTAGATACAAAGGAAGGGAGATAGTGACTTGTGTAGGTATGTCTTGATCCTTCTTAATGGTGAAAGCGACCTGCCCTTCCCTTGGTTGACTCGCCTACCACTCGTACACCAAGGTAAACATGTGACTCTTCACTTCACTAGATATTTATCTTCCATCTTCTCGATCCTTCTTCTCCTTGGGCCTTAACATCCCCAAGCCTCTTCTTTATTTTGCCAACCGATCCATGGCCTATTGATCTTGGTTGTACGGACACTCGTACGGCCACTTGTACGGACACTCGTACGACCGACCTTGATCTCATGTCCTCCTTCCCTTGGATCAATAATTTGGAGTGTTTAGACAACACTTAAACCCGTTTTATCCAATAACAGACTTAAATGTAGAAAACAGGCTAATACCGAGAGAAAACATTGATTCGAAGCAGTAAAACGCTATGTTACTCTTTCTAGGGTCAAAATATGTAACAATCCAATGCATTTTACTCATTATAAGAGTTCAGATTGAATTTGGAGTGTTTAGACACCAATTATACCCATTTTGTCCTGAAATAGGCTAAAACCAAGAAAACGTTGATTTGAAGCAGTAAACAGATTTGTTACTATTTCTAGGGTTAGAATGTGTGACAGTCAAATGCATTTTACTAATAGGAAGAGTTTGAGATGAATTTGGAGTGTTTAGAAAACACTTAAACCCGTTTTATCCAAAAACAGGCTTAAATCTAGAAAACAGGCTAATACCAAGAGAAAACATTGATTCGAAGCAGTAAACAGATATGTTACTCTTTCTAGGGTCAAAATATGTAACAACCTAATGCATTTGAGTAATTATAAGAGATCCTGTTGAATTTGGAGTGTTTAAACACCACTTTTACCCATTTTGTCCTGAAATAGGCTAAAACCGAGAAAACAATGATTCGACGCAGTAAACAGCTTTGTTACTGTTTCTAGGGTCAGAATGTGTGACAATCCAATGCATATTACTAATTGTCAGAGTTCGGAATAAATTTGGAATGTTTAGACAACACTTAAACCCGTTTTATCCCAAAATAGGCTTAAACCAAGAAAACATATTACAAACCGAGAGAAAACATTGATTCGAAGCAGTAAACAGCTATGTTACTCTTTATACGGTCAAAATATGTAACAATCCAATGCATTTGACTAATTATAAGAGTTCAAGTTTAATTTGGACTGTTTCGACACCACTTATACCTCCCGAAACAGGCTAACACCAAGAAAACATTGATTCAAAGCAGTAAACAGCTTTGTTACTATTTATAGGGTCAGAATGTGTGACAATCTAATGAATTTTACTAATTGTAAGAGTTCGGGATGAATTTGGATTGTTTAGCCAACACTTAAACCCGTTTTATCCCAAAACAGGCTTAAACCGAAAAACAGGCTAAAACCGAGAGAAACATTGATTCGAAGCACTAAACAGCTATGTTAATCTTTCTAGGGTCAAAATATGTAACAATCCAATGCATTTGATTCGTTATAAGAGTTCAGGTTGAATTTGGAGTGTTTAGACACCAGTTATACCCATTTTGTCCCGAAACAGTCTAACACCAAGAAAACATTGATTCAAAGCAGTAAACAGATTTGTTACTATTTCTAGGGTCAGAATGTGTGACAATCTAATGAATTTTACTAATTGTAAGATGAAACTGACTTTCTTTGTGGTGTATGAATGAATGATGTATGGAATGATGATGTATGGAATGAATAGAAGTCAGGGTGTTTCAATTCCCCTTATGCAGTTGCAGTATAAGAGGTATCAATCCTATCTGAGTGATTGTGAACAATTAAGATGTGCATATGAGTCTAAGTCAAGCCAATTGTAAAGATTGTTTGTCACTAACAATCCTAAAATGAGATATGAAATGCAGAAAGTAAAAACAACTAGAACAAGATACTAAATGCAAACAGAACAGACAAATTAAAGCTATAATGAAACTAGAACAGAGATAGAAACTATGCTAATGAACTAATGCAAGACAAGTAATGAACAGGAAACTACGTGAATGCAATGGAAATGAAACAGGAATGAAACAAGACAATCACAAATCAAAAACACAAGTTCTAGGGATGAACTCGAGCAGCACTCGACCGAGTGTAGGTCGAGTACGTGGTCGAGCTAGACTTAAACGTGAAAACAGAGCAACACAAGAAAAACAGAGCAATACTAAAACTAATCAAACAACAAGCAAGCAATGATATTTAGACTAAGATTTCAATAAACAAAGAAGGCCTTGAGGAGGGATTCATGGGCTGAGCTAATCATTGTGGTTATCTAACTTGGTCAACAAATCTCAAGCAAACTTTGAGCTGATCTCTAGACATACTATTCTAATACATGTTTACTCCACTCTCATGGCAAGAAACAATCAAACCTATGCATTTCTAGACTTGTTCTCACAAAGAAAAGAATCTACACAAGCAGGCATTAAGCAATACATCTCAAACCAAACAAGACTTCTAATCTCTTAGCAAGCCTAATGGTAAGCTCTAGATCTAGCCTTATCTATGCTCCTTAGACATTGGTGTGATGCTAAGATGCTTGAAATCAAACCCTACCTTCTCAGATATAGGATCAGCATTAAGATCATCTAGCCTAGAAGAGATCTACAACAATCAAGCTTGACCAAATCAAACAAACCACAAGATCAACCCAGCCTAACCCATCCTCAAGGTCCTAAACAAACTACTCACAAGAACATATGGTGAAATATGTCAAAAACCCAGAAAATAATGAAACTTGCATCATTAGAAAGATGAAACAGAGATCTACAATATTGATGAAGGAATAAAACTCGAAATCTTAATACTTTGAAAGTTATGAAACAAACAAAATATAAGAATCTAGTCTTTCTCTCTCAAACAAGTACAAAATCTAAAATAAAAGAAAAGTGCAAAAGGAATAAAACCTAAAAAAGGTAAAAACTAGGTTTTAGACTCTCTAAAAAGCTGGACTCTTTGGTGGCTGCAGGTACAAGGGCTTTATATAGGAGATGAGGTGGAAGCCCTAAAAATACAAAAAGTCAAAGTAGTCAACGGCTCGGTCAACTCGACCAGTGCTCGGTCGAGTGGCTGGTCGAGCTGGCTTCTCTCGTGCATTCTCCACTCGGTCGAGTCCTCCTCAGCACACGGTCAAGTGGTGGTCGAGTGGTGCGGTCGAGTTGGACTCCGGACCTTGATTCTACAGCCTTAACTCTCTTGTTTTCTCCTCAGGATTGCTTCACTTCTCCTCAGCATTGCTTCCATGCTCCTTAAGCTCCAAATCACCTGTTTATGCATGAAAAGATGCAAATGCAATGCAACTATACTCTAATGCATGATTAGTCCTAAAGCTACACAATAATGGCCTAAATGGATAGCAAAAGATGCAAAAGTTGTGAATAAACTAAGGGGAAACAAGGTAAAATAAATGAACATCATAAGAGTTCGGGATGAATTTGGATTGTTTAGCCAACACTTAAACCCGTTTTATCCCAAAACAGGCTTAAACCGAAAAACAGGTTAAAACCGAGAGAAAACATTGATTCGAAGCAGTAAACAGCTATGTTAATCTTTCTAGGGTCAAAATATGTAACAATCCAATGTATTTGATTCGTTATAAGAGTTCAGGTTGAATTTGGAGTGTTTAGACACCAATTATACCCATTTTGTCCTGAAACAGGCTAAAACCAAGAAAACATTGATTCGAAGCAGTAAACAGCTTTGTTACTATTTCTAGGGTTAGAATGTGTGACAGGCAAATGCATTTTACTAATAGTAAGATTTCCAGATGAATTTGGAGTGTTTAGACAAGACTTAAACCCGTTTTATCCAAAAAAGACTTAAATCTAGAAAACAGGCTAATACCGAGTGAAAACATTGATTCGAAACAGTAAACAGCTATGTTACTCTTTTTAGGGTGAAAATATGTAACAATCTAATGCATTTGATTAATTATAAGAGTTCCTGATGAATTTGGAGTGTTTAAACACCAATTATACCCATTTTGTCCCGAAACAGGCTAAAACCAAGAAAACATTGATTCGAAGTGTTTAGACAACACTTAAACCCGTTTTATCCCAAAACAAGCTTAAACCAAGAAAACAGGCTAAAACCGAGAGAAAACATTGATTTGAAGCACTAAAGAGCTATGTTACTCTTTATACGGTCAAAATATGTAACAATCCAAGGCATTTGACTAATTATAAGAGTTCGAGTTTAACTTGGAGTGTTTAAACACCACTTTTACCCATTTTGTCCTGAAATAGGCTAAAACCGAGAAAACAATGTTTCGATGCAGTAAACAGCTTTGTTACTGTTTATAGGGTCAGAATGTGTGACAATCCAATGCATATGACTAATTGTAAGAGTTCGGAATAAATTTGGAGTGTTTAGACAACACTTAAACCCGTTTTATCCCAAAACAGGCTTAAACCAAGAAAAGAGGCTAAAACCGAGAGAAAACACTGATTCGAAGCAGTAAACAGATATGTTACTCTTCCTATGGTCAAAATATGTAACAATCTAATGCATTTGAGTAATTATAAGAGTTCCTGTTGAATTTGGAGTGTTTAAACACCACTTTTACCCATTTGTCCTAAAATAGGCTAAAACCGAGAAAACAATGATTCTGATGTTCATATACTTTACCTTGTTTTCCCTTAGTTTATTCACAACTTTTGCATCTTTTGCTATCCATTTAGGCCATTATTGTGTAGCTTTAGGACTAATCATGCATTAGAGTATAGTTGCATTGCATTTGCATCTTTTCATGCATAAACAGGTGATTTTGGAGCTTAAGGAGCATGGAAGCAATGTTGAGGAGAAGTGAAGCAATCCTGAGGAGAAAACAAGAGAGTTAAGGCTGTAGAATCAAGGTCCGGAGTCCAACTCGACCGCACCACTCGACCACCACTCGACCGTGTGCTGAGAAGGACTCGACCGAGTGGAGAATGCAAGAGAGAAGCCAGCTCGACCAGCCACTCGACCGAGCACTGGTCGAGTTGACCGAGCCGTTGACTGCTTTGACTTTTTGTATTTTTAGGGCTTCCACCTCATCTCCTATAAAAACCCCTTGTACCTGCAGCCACCAAAGAGTCCAGCTTTTTAGAGAGTCTAAAACCTAGTTTTTACCTTTTTTAGATATTATTCCTTTTGCACTTTTCTTTTATTTTAGATTTTGTACTTGTTTGAGAGAGAAAGACTAGATTCTTATATTTTGTTTGTTTCATAACTTTCAAAGTATTAAGATTTCGAGTTTTATTCCTTCATCAATATTGTAGATCTCTGTTTCATCTTTCCAATGATGCAAGTTTCATTATTTTCTGGGTTTTTGACATATTTCACCATGTGTTCTTGTGAGTAGTTTGTTTAGGACCTTGAGGATGGGTTAGGCTGGGTTGATCTTGTGGTTTGTTTGATTTGGTCAAGCTTGATTGTTGTAGATCTCTTCTAGGCTAGATGATCTTAATGCTGATCCTATATCTGAGAAGGTAGGGTTTGATTTCAAGCATCTTAGCATCACACCAATATCTAAGGAGCATAGATAAGGCTAGATCTAGAGCTTACCATTAGGCTTGCTAAGAGATTAGAAGTCTTGTTTGGTTTGAGATGTATTGCTTAATGTCTGCTTGTGTAGATTCTTTTCTTTGTGAGAACAAGTCTAGAAATGCATAGGTTTGATTGTTTCTTGCCATGAGAATGGATTAAACATGTCTTAGAATAGTACACTCGGTCGAGTGCTGCTCGAGTTCATCCCCAGAACTTGTGTTTTTAATTTGTGATTGTCTTGTTTCATTCCTGTTTTATTTCCATTGCATTCACATAGTTTCCTATTCATTACTTGTCTTTCATTAGTTCATTAGCATAGTGTCTATCTCTGTTCTAGTTTCATTATAGCTTTAATTTGTCTGTTCTGTTTGCATTTAGTATCTTGTTCTAGTTGTTTTTACTTTCTGCATTTCTTATCTTATTTTAGGATTGTTAGTGACAAACAATCTTTACAATTGACTTGACTTAAACTCATATGCACATCTTAATTGTTCACAATCACTCAGATAGGATTGACACCTCTTATACTGCAACTGCATAAGGGGAATTGAAACACCCTGACTTCTATTCATTCCATACATCATCATTCCATACATCATTCATTCATACACCACAAAGAAAGTCAGTTTCAATTTGGCGCTGTTGCCCATTTGAGTGTGTTTTGTGACATTTAGGATCATTATTAGTCTAAGATTAAGTTCGTTTTAAACACTTGTGAAGTTACTGAACTGGAATCTTCCTTTGCTTGGCTGTTTTGTGTTTCAGGTACCCACTCGACCACCTACTCGACCACCACTCGACCGAGCTGTGATCGAGCACTTGATCGAGCCAGAAGCCGGACCTAAATAGCCATTACTTCCTAGTTGACTCGACCACCCACTCGAGCCTGCGCTCGACCGTGTACCTGTTAGAGTCTGTAGTAGAGTTTGTTGATGCGCACAAGGTCAAAAGGCAAAGATAGTCTTCAACAGCCTATTGACAACATCCACAGGCTACAAAAGGGTTTGAGACATAAGCAAGGAAGAGTAGTTCAACAACAACAAGGTCAAGACATCATGGAGCAACAAGCTATCCATGAGCAAAGACCAAGGCACATTGGTGCAGGAGATGCACCCAATACCCACAACCAAAGGGCTGGAATTGTGCCACCTTCAGTAGCAAACAATAACTTTGAGATCAAGAGTGGATTGATCTCAATGATACAAGCAAACAAGTTTCATGGGTTGCCAATGGAGGATCCACTAGATCACCTTGATGAGTTTGACAGAATATGTGGCCTCACAAAGATCAATGGAGTGAGTGAAGATGGATTCAAATTAAGGCTCTTCCCATTTTCTCTTGAAGACAAAGCTCACCTTTGGGAGAAGACTCTACCTACTGGAGCTATCACCACATGGGATGCATGCAAGAAAGCTTTTCTGGCCAAGTTCTTCTCCAATGCAAGGACTGCTAGGCTGAGGAATGAGATTTCTGGGTTTGCTCAAAGGAATAATGAGAGCTTTTGTGAAGCTTGGGAGAGGTTTAAAGGATTCCAAACTCAGTGTCCTCACCATGGCTTCAGCAATGAGTCACTTCTAAGCACATTGTATAGAGGAGTGCTTCCCAAGATAAGAATGCTTCTTGACACAGCCTCTAATGGCAATTTCCTCAACAAGAATGTGGAAGAAGGATGGGAATTAGTTGAGAATCTTGCTCAATCTGATGGCAGTTATAATGAGGACTATGATAGGACCATAAGGAGCTCCTCAACTGATCAAGAGGACAAGTATAAGAAGGATTTGAAGATGGTCAATGAGAAGCTTGACAAGATCCTCCTCGGCCAATCCAAGTCCATTCACTTCATTGGTGAAGAGGAAGCTCCAGTTCAAGAGGGGGAGCCTGACTTTGCTGAGTTGTGCTACATGCAAAACCAGGGAGGATTCAAAGGCTACAACCAAGGAGGTTTCAAGAACAACAATCTCTCTTATAGGAGCACCAATGTGGCCAACCCTCAAGACCAGGTCTATCCACCTTAACAACCTCAACAGCAACAAAACTACATCCCCAAGCAACAACACCAAGTGTTCCAGCCCCAATTGTGTCCCCCACCAGGGTTTCAGACTAACCAGGGCAAGGAACAAGACTTAAGAGCAATGATGCAACAGTTGTTGATTGGGCAAACACAAGGCAAGATTGAGACAACAAACAGGATTGCTGAGCTGAACAAGAGGATAGATGATATTTACAGTGAACTTCATGCCAAGTATGACACACTGACATCCAGGATTGTGACTATGGAGAACCACCAAGCTTCTGCCTCAAGGAATGACCATCACAAGGGCACAACCATTGTACAAACTACTGAATTTTCCAATGCTATCAATCTTCGCAGTGGGAGAGTCTTACCAACGCGGCTAGGAGCACATCCCAACACTGTGGACAGTGGAATTCAGGAAGGGGAGGGTTTCCAACAGGAAGAAACTCAGGATGAACACACCATTGAATTCGATGTACCACTCGACCACTCACTCGACCGAATAGGTGGTCGAGTACCCGATCGAGCTGATTCTCAGGAGAAAATCAATCCAGTCACCTCCAAAGAAAAAGAAGTCCGGTTGATTCCTCCTCCTTACAAGCCTCCACTACCTTTCCCAGGAAGATTTAAGAAACAGATGGCTGAAAAGTACAAGGCATTGTTTAACAAACAAGTTAGAGAGATTGAGCTTAGGATGCCTCTAATAGATGCCTTTGTGATGATTCCTCCTTACCAAAAATTCTTGAAAGATGCTGTGATGGAAAGGATCAAGGAAGTTCAAGGAATGGTGATTCTCAGCCATGAGTGTAGTGCCATAATCCAAAAGCAAGTGAATCCTCAAAAGCTAAGAGATCATGGTTCCTTTACTCTACCTTGCTCTATAGGGCCCTTAACCTTCAATAGATGCCTTTGTGATTTGGGAGCCTCAGTACGCCTAATGCCTCTATCATTTGCTAAGCGCCTAGGGTTTACAAGGTATAAGCCATGCAACATCTCCCTAATCCTAGCTGATAGATCAATAAGATTACCACATGGTGTTTTGGAAGATCTACCAGTTAGAGTTGGAGCAGTGGAAGTCCCAACAGACTTTGTAGTCTTGGAAATGGATGAAGAACCAAAAGATCCTTTGATCTTGGGGAGACCTTTCCTAGCTACAGCAGGAGCAATAATTGATGTGAGACAAGGGAAGATTGATCTCAACTTGGGAGAAGACCTCAAAATGACATTTGACATTGTAGAGGCTATGAAGAAACCAACAATTGGAGGACAAGTCTTTTGGGTTGAAGAGTTGGACAACTTATCAGGAGAATTGATGGAAGAGCTAGCAGAACAAGATCACCTTAGAACTGTTTTGACCAAAAGTGGAGAGGAAGGGTTTATCCATGAAGAAACTAAGGCCTATGAAGATATATTGGACTCCTGTGAAGAATCACACCATCCAGAGGTTTTTGAGGGGTTACAAGCATTAAGAGAGGAAGTTTGGGCAGTTCAAACAGCAGATACGGATAGCTCGGCCACCCACTCGAGCACACACTTGGCCGAGCACCAACGCTACTCGACCGAGTGCACTTCCGAATCCCACACAGACGATTGGTCTGAACTGAACGCACCAAAAGTAGAGCTAAAATCTCTCCCTTCTGGGCTAAGGTACGTCTTTTTAGGTGAGAACTCTACTTATCCTGTGATAGTAAATGCTAACTTGAGTAGGAAAGAGCTTGATTTGCTAGTTGTTGAGCTAAGGAAGTTTAGAAAAGCTATTGGTTATACTTTGGATGACATTAAAGGAATTTCACCTAGTCTTTACATGCATAGAATCCACCTTGAAAATGAATCCTACTCTAGTATTGAACCTCAAAGAAGGCTTAATCCCAACCTAAAGGAAGTAGTCAAAAAGGAGATTCTAAAATTGCTTGGAGCTGGTGTGATCTATCCTATCTCTGATAGTACTTGGGTCTCACCAGTCCACTGTGTCCCTAAAAAAGGAGGAATCACTGTAGTAAAGAATGATCATGATGAGTTAATTCCCACTAGAACCATAACAGGACATAGAATGTGCATTGACTATAGGAAGCTTAATTCTGCTACTAGGAAAGATCATTTTCCTCTTCCATTTATTGATCAAATGTTGGAGAGATTAGCCAATCATACTCATTACCGTTTCTTGGATGGATATTCTGGATTTTTCCAAATTCCTATTCATCCCAATGATCAAGAGAAGATAACATTCACATGTCCATATGGTACCTTTGCATATAGGAGGATGCCATTTGGATTATGTAATGCTCCAGCTACCTTTCAAAGGTGCATGATGTCAATCTTCTCTGATCTTATTGAGGATGTGGTTGAAGTTTTTATGGATGACTTCTCTGTCTATGGAGATTCCTTTTCTTCTTGTCTTACTAATCTATGCAGAGTTTTAAAGAGATGTGAGGAGACAAATCTAGTCCTAAATTGGGAAAAATGTCACTTCATGGTTGAAGAAGGGATAGTTCTTGGTCATAAGATTTCAGAGAAGGGTATTGAGGTTGACAAAGCAAAAATTGAAGTCATGGTTCAACTTCAACCACCAAAAACAGTTAAGGACATAAGAAGCTTTCTTGGTCATGCTGTATTTTATAGAAGGTTCATCAAGGATTTCTCAAAGATAGCTAGGCCATTGACAAGGTTGCTTTGCAAGGAGACTGAGTTCAACTTTGATGAAGATTGTTTGAAGGCTTTCAAGGAGATCAAGGCAGCTCTAATATCAGCCCCAATAGTCCAAGCTCCAAACTGGGATCTTCCATTTGAGATTATGTGTGATGCTTCAGACTTTGCAGTAGGAGCAGTTCTGGGACAGAAAAAAAATAAGAAGCTGCATGTTATTCACTATGCAAGTAGGACCTTGGATGAAACTCAAGGAAGATATTCAACAACAGAGAAAGAGCTTCTAGCAGTGGTCTTTGCCTTTGAAAAATTCAGAAGCTACTTAGTAGGGTCCAAAGTAATTGTGTACACCGATCATGCTGCTTTGAGGCACATCTACTCAAAGAAGGACACAAAACCAAGGTTGCTAAGATGGATTCTGCTTCTCCAAGAGTTTGACATGGAAATAGTTGATAAAAAAGGGATTGAGAATGGAGTAGCTGATCATTTGTCCAGAATGAGGATAGAGGAGGAGATTCCAATCGATGATTCAATGTCTGAGGAGAAGCTGATGCTGATAGGGACAACTCGGCCTCCAACTCGACCGCCTACTCGAGCATGCACTCGATCGAGTATGTTTGGGCACACAATCGAGCAGGATGAGATGGAGGAGTGGATGGCACTTGAAAGTGAAGATCTACCTTGGTATGCTGACATAGTCAATTACAAGGTGTGTGAAGAAGTCCCAGCAGATATGGACCCTTATAAGAAGAAAAAGCTCCTCAAGGACATCAATGGGTACTATTGGGATGAACCTTACTTATACAAAAAGGGATCAGATGGGTTGTTTAGAAGGTGCATAGCAGAAAATGAAGTTGAAGGAGTGCTAGGGCATTGTCATGGTTCCACATATGGAGGCCATTTTGCAACTTTCAAAACTGCCCAGAAAGTCTTACAAGCTGGTCTATGGTGGCCTACACTATTCAAAGACACTCACAAGTTCATCACAAAGTGTGATGCTTGCCAAAGAATGGGAAATATCACAAGAAGGAATGAAATGCCCCAAAACCCAATTCTGGAAGTTGAGATATTTGATGTGTGGGGAATTGATTTCATGGGACCTTTTAATCCTCCTTCAAATGGTAATGTCTACATATTAGTGGCAGTGGACTATGTCTCCAAGTGGGTAGAGGCTATTGCCAGCCCTACTAATGATCACAAAGTGGTACTTAAACTTTTTAAGACCATAATCTTCCCAAGGTTTGGAATTCCAAGAGCTGTGATTAGTGATGGAGGAACACACTTCATCAACAAGATCTTTGAAGGAATGCTAAGGAAATATGGAGTCAAACACAAGGTGTCTACAGCCTACCATCCCCAAACAAGTGGACAAGTTGAAGTGTCAAACAAACAAATCAAGGCCATTCTATCAAGAATAGTAGGAGCAACAAGAAAGAATTGGTCTAGTAAACTTGATGAAACACTTTGGGCCTATAGAACAGCTTTGAAGACACCTATAGGAAGAACCCCATTCCAACTGGTCTATGGCAAGTCTTGCCATCTTCCAGTTGAAGTTGAGTACAAAGCCCTATGGGCAATCAAACTTTTGAACTTGGATCTAGAGACAGCACAAGCTAAGAGAAGCCTTGAACTGCATGAGCTTGAGGAAATCAGATTGGAAGCTTATGAAAACTCCAAAATCTACAAGGAAAGAACTAAAGCCTTCCATGATAAGAAGATTCTCATCAAAGACTTACAGGCTGGAGACCAAGCTTTGATTTACAATTCAAGACTCAAGTTATTCCCTGGGAAGTTGAAATGTAGATGGGGAGGCCCTTTTAAGATAAAGGAGATTCTACCATATGGGGTTGTCACACTTCTCAACAAGGATGGTAGTGAGTTCACAGTCAATGGTCAGAGAGTTACGAAGTATTTGGGAGAAAAGGAAACACCTGAGAAGTTCACAATGCTTCTCCAAGATGCTCCACAAGCCTAAAAAGGACACCAAAGTCAAGCTTAGTGACTTTAAACAAGCTCACTAGGGAGGAAGTCCCTAAGGTATCCATGTACATATTGTTTAAGGTTTTTGGTATTTTGATTTTTGTTTTGGTATTTTCACGATCAGGGAAGCAAGGGAGATCAGATAGAAGAGGAAAAGAAAACTCGGCGTCTAGCTCGACCCCCCCACTCGAGCACGTACTCGACCGAGTCCCGGTCGATTCCCATCGTTGAGCTGCCCCAATCTCCACCTCCAAGTCACCAGCAAGACCCCAACTACTCCTATGACAGCATGCAGATGGATGTGGACAACTACTTCCACAATCCCTAAGGTACCACTATCACCTTCACTTGTAGATATCATTGCAATTGACATTGTGTTTTGTTTTTTGTTTTTCATCTTGAATCCTCAATCAAATTTCTTTCACACAGGGACTGTGTGATTTAAGTTTGGGGGAGGGTTTGAGATAGCATTTGACATTGTGTTTTGTGATTCTTATTTCAAATTTTTAGCATCATCATGTTAATACTTGCATAACATCTAAGGCATAGAAAAACCCTAAAAATTTGAAAATTTTTGCAAAAATCTTTATAAAAAAAGGGTGTTCATGTAGTTTGCACTGCACATTAGCATCTTGTTTAGCATGTTTCATGTAGGATTGTATAGTATTTGCATTAGGGATCTATGATGAGTATTCCCTTGTTAGCTTGTTTATTCACTAGACTAGGATCAATGCCCAAGTTAATAGTACTTTGATGCTAGTTGAGTGGTTAGAAGAATAAGATTGAACCAAGCCTTGAATTCCTACATTGCATTTGGTCTAAATTGAAGCATGTTGAGATTTGAAACCATTTCCTATTTATAAGAACCTAATATTGACTTTCAATTATCAATGTGTGCATTGCTTTAAACTCATGGATACCATATACATATTTGGATCATCTTCTTCCTTTTTACTACTCTTGTTGATCCAAGTAGCTGATTTCCTCATTAAGAATCAGTTCCCCTACCCCTAAACCAAACCTTCTTTCAAGCCATGTTTATTCTTGTGTGTGTGAGGCCTATTTTTGGGATTGAGCTTGGTAGAAAGTGTTAGGTTTGAACTGACAAGAGTAAAGCCTTGTGTAGTTCTAGTTTGCATTTTTCAAACTAGATAGGACTAGGTGGTTCACTTGTTGGGTTTGGGACTTGGCTGTCATGAAAAGAAAAGAGGAAAAAGTGAAAGAAAAGGTTAGAGTCTTTAGGAGGGGAATGTGTTTAAGTAAATTTAAAGTCTAGTGAAAGAATGGGAAGAATAAGGTTGTTTAAAGATGGTTCTAGTTAAAGAAAAGAAAGAAAGAAAAGAGAAGTCTAGTAAAATGCTTATATGTCTTAAGAATAAGAAGAAAAGAGAACCATAGCAAATAAGTAAGAATCCCCCATTCCACTAGAAAGATCAAATAAGAAACCTCTCCTAAGACTTTAAAACCAAAAGAGAAAAGGGTGAAAAAGAAGAAAAGAAGTTAACGGGTAGCACTAGGATCAATTGGGTTTAGATTGATAGGATAAACACTTTGGGTGCCTTTGGGTAGACAAGGTTTTGTTCTTGTATGTGTCTAAGTGTTCTTACCTTTAGCATTCTTCTAAAGCTCAATCCATTTTTTTTATGAGAGAACTTTGATATTGATAAGCCCTACTCTAAAAAGAGACCATCATTGTCTCTAAACCTTTTACTGCCAAGCCAAATGAGTTTAAGCATTGCATAGAATTGATTCATGTTCTTGATTAATGAATGTTAAAGGAAATGGTTGATTTGAATGCATGTGGATGTCTAAGGCTCAAATCAGTGAAGGTTGTGATATGCTTGTCTAAGGTCTTTAAGTATAGCTCATTCAACTTGCATCATAGTACTAGTAACTTGGACATTGATTCTAGATAGTCTATTTGCAAGCTTTAGGAGCTGAGATCCCACTTTCAAACCTCACCTACCTTCTTTTGTCTTGATTATTTGCTTGAGGGCAAGCAAAGACTAAGTTTTGGGGGTGTTGATGTTCATATACTTTACCTTGTTTTCCCTTAGTTTATTCACAATTTTTGCATCTTTTGCTATCCATTTAGGCCATTATTGTGTAGCTTTAGGACTAATCATGTATTAGAGTATAGTTGCATTGCATTTGCATCTTTTCATGCATAAACAGGTGATTTTGGAGCTTAAGGAGCATGGAAGCAATGCTAAGGAGAAGTGAAGCAATCCTAAGGAGAAAACAAGAGAGTTAAGGCTGTAGAATCAAGGTCCGGAGTCCAACTCGACCGCACCACTCGACCACCACTCGACCGTGTGCTGAGGAGGACTCGACCGAGTGGAGAATGCACGAGAGAAGCCAGCTCGACCAGCCACTCGACCGAGCACTGGTCGAGTTGACCGAGCTGTTGACTACTTTGACTTTTTGTATTTTTAGGGCTTCCACCTCATCTCCTATAAAAACCCCTTGTACCTACAGCCACCAAAGAGTCCAGCTTTTTTAGAGAGTCTAAAACCTAGTTTTTACCTTTTTTAGATATTATTCCTTTTGCACTTTTCTTTTATTTTAGATTTTGTACTTGTTTGAGAGAGAAAGACTAGATTCTTATATTTGTTTGTTTCATAACTTTCAAAGTATTAAGATTTCGAGTTTTATTCCTTCATCAATATTGTAGATCTCTGTTTCATCTTTCCAATGATGCAAGTTTCATTATTTTCTGGGTTTTTGACATATTTCACCATGTGTTCTTGTGAGTAGTTTGTTTAGGACCTTGAGGATGGGTTAGGCTGGGTTGATCTTGTGGTTTGTTTGATTTGGTCAAGCCTGATTGTTGTAGATCTCTTCTAGGCTAGATGATCTTAATGCTGATCCTATATCTGAGAAGGTAGGGTTTGATTTCAAGCATCTTAGCATCACACCAATGTCTAAGGAGCATAGATAAGGCTAGATCTAGAGCTTACCATTAGGCTTGCTAAGAGATTAGAAGTCTTGTTTGGTTTGAGATGTATTGCTTAATGCCTGCTTGTGTAGATTCTTTTCTTTGTGAGAACAAGTCTAGAATTGCATAGGTTTGATTGTTTCTTGCCATGAGAATGGTTAAACATGTCTTAGAATAGTATGTCTAGAGATCAGCTCAAAGTTTGCTTGAGATTTGTTGACCAAGTTAGATAACCACAATGATTAGCTCAGCCCATGAATCCCTCCTCAAGGCCTTCTTTGTTTATTGAAATCTTAGTCTAAATATCATTGCTTGCTTGTTGTTTGATTAGTTTTAGCATTGCTCTGTTTTTCTTGTGTTGCTCTGTTTTCACGTTTAAGTCTAGCTCGACCACCTACTCGACCTACACTCGGTCGAGTGCTGCTCGAGTTCATCCCCAGAACTTGTGTTTTTGATTTGTGATTGTCTTGTTTCATTCCTGTTTCATTTCCATTGCATTCACATAGTTTCCTATTCATTACTTGTCTTGCATTAGTTCATTAGCATAGTGTCTATCTCTGTTCTAGTTTCATTATAGCTTTAATTTGTCTGTTCTGTTTGCATTTAGTATCTTGTTCTAGTTGTTTTTACTGTTTAGAGGGTCAGAATGTGTGACAAACCAATGCATTTGACTAATTGTAAGAGTTCGGAATAAATTTGGAGTGTTTAGACAACACTTAAACCAGTTTTATCCCAAAACAGGCTTAAACCAAGAAAACATGTTAAAACCGAGAGAAAACATTGATTCGAAGCAGTAAACAGCTATGTTACTCTTTATACGGTCAAAATATGTAACAATCCAATCCATTTGACTAATTATAAGAGTTCAATTTTAATTTGGAGTGTTTAGACACCACTATACCGATTTTGTCCCGAAACAGGCTAACACCAAGAAAACATTGATTCAAAGCAGTAAACAGCTTTGTTACTATTTCTAGGGTCAGAATGTGTGAAAATCTAATGAATTTTACTAATTGTAAGAGTTCGGGATGAATTTGGATTGTTTAGACAACACTTAAACCCATTTTATCCCAAAACATGCTTAAACCAAAAAAACAGGCTAAAACCGAGAGAAACCATTGATTCGAAGCAGTAAACAGCTATGTTAATCTTTCTAGGGTCAAAATATGTAACAATCCAATGCATTTGATTCATTATAAGAGTTCAGGTTGAATTTGGAGTGTTTAGACACCAATTATACCCATTTTGTCCCGAAACAGGCTAAAACCAAGAAAACATTGATTCGAAGCAGTAAACAGCTTTGTTACTATTTATAGGGTTAGAATGTGTGACCGTCAAATGCATTTTACTAATAGTAAGATTTCGAGATGAATTTGAAGTGTTTAGACAACACTTAAACCCGTTTTATCCCAAAACAAGCTTAAACCAAGAAAACAGGCTAAAACCGAGATAAAACATTGATTTGAAGCACTAAAGAGCTATGTTACTCTTTATACGGTCAAAATTTGTAACAATCCAATGCATTTGACTAATTATAAGAGTTCGAGTTTAACTTGGAGTGTTTAAACACCACTTTTACCCATTTTGTCCTGAAATAGGCTAAAACCGAGAAAACAATGATTCGAAGCAGTAAACAGCTTTGTTACTGTTTATAGGGTCAGAATGTGTGACCATCCAATGCATATGACTAATTGTAAGAGTTCGGAATAAATTTGGAGTGTTTAGACAACACTTAAACCCGTTTTATCCCAAAACAGGCTTAAACCAAGAAAAGAGGCTAAAACCGAGAGAAAACATTGATTCGAAGCAGTAAACAGATATGTTACTCTTTCTAGGGTCAAAATATGTAACAATCTAATGCATTTGAGTAATTATAAGAGTTCCTGTTGAATTTGGAGTGTTTAAACACCACTTTTACCCATTTTGTCCTGAAATAGGCTAAAACCGAGAAAACAATGATTCGAAGCAGTAAACAGCTTTGTTACTGTTTATAGGGTCAGAATGTGTGACAATCCAATGCATTTGACTAATTGTAAGAGTTCGGAATAAATTTGGAGTGTTTAGACAACACTTAAACCCGTTTTATTCCAAAACAGGCTTAAACCAAAAAAAGAGGCTAAAACCGAGAGAAAACATTGATTCGAAGCAGTAAACAGCTTTGTTAATTTTTCTAGGGTCAGAATGTGTGACAATCTAATGAATTTTACTAATTGTAAGAGTTCGGGATGAATTTTGAGTGTTTAGACAACACTTAAACCCGTTTTATCCCAAAATAGGCTTAAACCGAGAAAACAGGCTAAAACCGAGAGAAAACATTGATTCAAAGCAGTAAACAGCTTTGTTAATCTTTCTAGGGTCAGAATGTGTGACAGTCAAATGCATTTTACTAATAGTAAGAGTTCGAGATGAATTTGGAGTGTTTAGACAACACTTAAACCCGTTTTATCCTAAAACAAGCTTAAACCAAGAAAACAGGCTAAAACCGAGAGAAACCATTGATTCGAAGCAGTAAACAGCTATGTTACTCTTTATAGGGTCAAAATATGTAACAATCCAATACATTTGACTAATTATCAGAGTTCGAGTTTAATTTGGAGTGTTTAGACACCATTTATATCCATTTTGTCCCGAAACAGGCTAACACCGATAAAAAATTGATTCAAAGCAGTAAACAGCTTTGTTACTTTTTCTAGGGTCAGAATGTGTGACAATCTAATGAATTTTACTAATTGTAAGAGTTCGGGATGAATTTTGAGTGTTTAGACAACACTTAAACCCGTTTTATCCCAAAACAAGCTTAAACCGAGAAAACAGGCTAAAACCGAGAGAAAACATTGATTCAAAGCAGTAAACAGCTTCGTTACTTTTTCTAGGGTCAGAATGTGTGACAATCTAATGAATTTTACTAATTGTAAGAGTTCGAGATGAATTTAGAGTGTTTAGACAACACTTAAACCCGCTTTATCCAAAAACAGGCTTAAATCTAGAAAACAGGCTAATACCGAGAGAAAACATTGATTCAAAGCAGTAAAAATCTATGTTACTCTTTCTAGGGTCAAAATATGTAACAATCTAATGCATTTGAGTAATTATAAGAGTTCATGTTGAATTTGGAGTATTTAAATACCACTTTTACCCATTTTGTCCTGAAATAGGCTAAAACCGAGAAAACAATGATTCGAGGCAGTAAACAGCTTTGTTACCATTAATAGTGTCAGAATGTGTGACAATCTAATGAATTTTACTAATTGTAAGCGTTCGGGATGAACTTGGAATGTTTAGACAACACTTAAACCCGTTTTATCCCAAAACAGGCTTAAACCAAGAAAACAGGCTAAAACCGAGAGAAAACATTGATTCGAAGAAGTAAACAGCTATGTTACTCTTTCTAGGGTCAAAATATGTAACAATCCAATGCATTTGACTCACTGTAAGAGTTCAAGTTGAATTTGGAGTGTTTAGACACCAATTATATCCATTTTGTCCCGAAACAGGCTAAAACTAAGAAAACATTGATTTGAAGCAGTAAACAGCTTTGTTACTATTTCTAGGGATAGAATGTGTGACAGTCAAATGCATTTTACTAATAGTAAGAGTTTGAGATGAATTTGGAGTGTTTAGACAACAATTAAACCCGCTTTATCCAAAAACAGGCTTAAATCTAGAAAACAAGCTAATACCGAGAGAAGACATTGACTCGAAGCAGTAAACAACTATGTTACTCTTTCTAGGTTCAAAATATGTAACAATCTAATGCATTTGAGTAATTATAAGAGTTCATGTTAAATTTGGAGTGTTTAAACACCACTTTTACCCATTTTGTCCTGAAATAGGCTAAAAACGAGAAAATAATAATTTGAGGCAGTAAACAGCTTTGTTCCTGTTAATAGTGTCAGAATGTGTGACAATCCAATGCAGTTGACTAATTGTAAGAGTTCGGAATAATTTTGGAGTGCTTAGACAACACTTACACCCGTTTTATCCCAAAACAGGCTTAAACCAAGAAAAGAGGCTAAAACCGAGAGAAAATATTGATTCGAAGCAGTAAACAGCTATGTTAGTCTTTATAGGGTCAAAATATGTAACAATCCAATGCATTTGACTAATTATAAGAGTTCAAGTTTAATTTGGAGTGTTTAGACACCACTTATACCCATTTTGTCCCGAAACAGGCTAACACCGAGAAAATAATAATTCAAAGCAGTAAACAGCTTTGTTAATCTTTCTAGGGTCAGAATGTGTGACAGTCAAATGCATTTTACTAATAGTAAGAGTTCGAGATGAATTTGGAGTGTTTAGACAACACTTAAACCCGTTTTATCCTAAAACAAGCTTAAACCAAGAAAACAGGCTAAAACCGAGAGAAACCATTGATTCGAAGCAGTAAACAGCTATGTTACTCTTTATAGGGTCAAAATATGTAACAATCCAATGCATTTGACTAATTATCAGAGTTTGAGTTTAATTTGGAGTGTTTAGACACCATTTATATCCATTTTGTCCCGAAACAGGTTAACACCGATAAAAAATTGATTCAAAGCAGTAAACAGCTTTGTTACTTTTTCTAGGGTCAGAATGTGTGACAATCTAATGAATTTTACTAATTGTAAGAGTTAGGGATGAATTTTGAGTATTTAGACAACACTTAAACCCGTTTTATCCAAAAACAGGCTTAAATCTAGAAAACAGGCTAGTACCAAGAAAAACATTGATTCAAAGCAGTAAAAATCTATGTTACTCTTTCTAGGGTCAATATATGTAACAATCTAATGCATTTGAGTAATTATAAGAGTTCATGTTGAATTTGGAGTGTTTAAATACCACTTTTACCCATTTTGTCCTGAAATAGGCTAAAACCGAGAAAACAATGATTCGAGGCAGTAAACAGCTTTGTTACCATTAATAGTGTCAGAATGTGTGACAATCTAATGAATTTTACTAATTGTAAGAGTTCGGGATGAATTTGGAGTGTTTAAACACCACTTTTACCCATTTTGTCCTGAAATAGGCTAAAAACGAGAAAATAATAATTCGAGGCAGTAATTATAAGAGTTCATGTTAAATTTGGAGTGTTTAAACACCACTTTTACCCATTTTGTCCTGAAATAGGCTAAAAACGAGAAAATAATAATTCGAGGCAGTAAACAGCTTTGTTCCTGTTAATAGTGTCAGAATGTGTGACAATCCAATGCAGTTGACTAATTGTAAGAGTTCGGAATAAATTTGGAGTGCTTAGACAACACTTACACCCGTTTTATCCCAAAACAGGCTTAAACCAAGAAAAGAGGCTAAAACCGAGAGAAAATATTGATTCGAAGCAGTAAACAGCTATGTTAGTCTTTATAGGGTCAAAATATGTAACAATCCAATGCATTTGATTAATTATAAGAGTTCAAGTTTAATTTGGAGTGTTTAGACACCACTTATACCCATTTTGTCCCGAAACAGGCTAACACCGAGAAAACATTGATTCAAAGCAGTAAACAGCTTTGTTAATCTTTCTAGGGTCAGAATGTGTGACAGTCAAATGCATTTTACTAATAGTAAGAGTTCAAGATGAATTTGGAGTGTTTAGACAACACTTAAACCCGTTTTATCCTAAAACAAGCTTAAACCAAGAAAACAGGGTAAAACCGAGAGAAACCATTGATTCGAAGCAGTAAACAGCTATGTTACTCTTAATAGGGTCAAAATATGTAACAATCCAATGCATTTGACAATTTATCAGAGTTCGAGTTTAATTTGGAGTGTTTAGACACCATTTATATCCATTTTGTCCCGAAACAGGCTAACACCGAGAAAAAATTGATTCAAAGCAGTAAACAGCTTTGTTACTTTTTCTAGGGTCAGAATGTGTGACAATCTAATGAATTTTACTAATTGTAAGAGTTCGGGATGAATTTGGAGTGTTTAGACAACGCTTAAACCCTTTTTATCCCTAAACAGGCTTAAACCGAGAAAACAGGCTAGTACCAAGAAAACACAGGCTAAAACCGAGAGAAAACATTGATTCGAAGCAGTAAACAGCTATGTTACTCTTTCTAGGGTCGAAATATGTAACAATCCAATATGAGAACTCACACACACACCATCCGCACCACACCGTCCGTACCAGCAGTGTCCGTACGGCGAATGCGAGATGGGCCGTCCGTACAACCAAGGTAAGATGGGCCGTCCGTACATGTTAGAGGATTAGCGAGTCCAGTCCACTAGTTGAAGTCTCCAACGGTCACAAAGCCACTAGAACCTTCCTCCATTTAGCCGTTGTCGAGATTACACAAGTGGGAAGCAAAGAGAAGTCAAACAAGAGTCACATGTATGTTTAAGGAGACATGTCACTTTCAGTCATATAACTTGTGCATAGAATCTGTAGAGAATATTCTACTTGTATAGCCTATAATTAGTTTGTATCTAGGATCCATATTGAGTAAGAAGTGAGAATTCTTCTTCTACACTTTAGCTACCAACTCTCTTTACACTCGCATACTCTCTCTCCCTCTCCCTTATTCTACACACTTGATCACTACACTTTCATACACTAAATCTTACATGGTATCAGAGCAATTTCGCTCCTAATTCTGAATCTCTCACCCACCTTATACTTCCACTTCATATCCCTTTCATTCTCTATTTTCGACTTGAAAGTCATCCCTCTTTAACCGTTGGATAATAGCATTAACCAGCGGACAAAACTCCATGGAAGGCACCAAGACCTTGATTGTTCCAGTTACTCTCAAAGGAGAGAACTATTTGTTGTGGGCAAGAACCACAAAGACGGCTCTATGCTGCCGAGGGCTTTGGACCCATATCACATCAAGTGAAGCTCCAAAAGGAGAGCCAACCGAAGAAGGCAAAGCTGTAGCCGCAAGTGGTGAAGAAAAATGGTTTCAAGAAGACCAAAGTGTTCTAGCCATCATACAAAACTCTCTCGATGCTCCAATACTCGAGGCCTACTCGTATTGTGAAACGGCCAAGGATCTATGGGATACCTTGCAAAATGTTTTTGGTAACACTACCAACCTAAATCGAGTATTTGAGATCAAGAGGGCTATCAACAACCTAATCCAAGAAGACATGGAGTTCACCAAACACTTTGGGAAGTTTCGGTCTCTTTGGGCAGAGCTTGAGATGCTTAGGGCGGCTACACTTGATCCGGCCATCTTGAACGAGAGGCGCGAGCAGGACAAGGTGTTCGGCCTTCTCCTTACACTGAATCCGTCCTACAATGACCTCATCAAACATATCTTGAGGTCAGACAAGCTCCCTAGCCTAGAGGACGTATGTAGCCAGATTCAAAAGGAGCATGGCTCCATGGGGTTGTTTGGTAACAAGGGGGAGCTTGTAGCCGCTAACAAGGCTGAAGTAGAGACCGCCAACAAAGGCTACTATCGAGGTGAAGACAAGAATCCTCCAGTGTGCAACCACTGTAAGAAGCCAGGCCATTTCAAGAATCAGTGTTGGATTCTTCACCCACATCTTCGAGCCAACCGGTCGATGAATAACCGTGGCGCACCGAGAGCACATCAAGCGATCATGGAGTCGTCGAGTGCAGATCCAAACCATCAAGTCTCGGACGTGAATGGAACTGCCCTGGCTGCTAATACTGACCTTGTGAGGAAGTCTGACCTTGATGCACTCATCAAAGCACTCAAGGAGGCCTCCGGTAACTCCTTTCTTGCTTTAAAACCAAATAAACCCCTTATAGATGATTCCGGTGCATCTCATCACATGATTAGTGATTTGAATTTGATTAGTGACATTAAACCTGCCTTAGGAAATGTGACTATAGCTAATGGTGAACAAATACCTGTTAAAGGAATAGGAAATTTGAAGTTGTTTGATAGACAATCTAAAGCATTTTACATGCCTAGTTTTACTTCTAACCTCTTATCCGTTAAAAGGGCTACAACTGATTTAAATTGCTATGCAATATTCGGTCCTAATGAGGTTTATTTTCAGGATATTGAGACAAGTAAAGTGCTTGGTCAAGGCTCTACTCAAGATGATCTCTACTTGCTCAAAGACTTAAATTTATCTTCTCCAAACTCTTCTTGTTTTAATTCAACTTCTAGTATTGTGAACAATGTTATTTGGCATGCTAGACTAGGACATCCTCATTCTAGAGGTCTTGAACTTATGTTTCCAAATATTTCTTTTAAAAATGATGAATGTGAGGCTTGTGTTCTTGGTAAGCATTGCAAATCTGTTTTTCCCAAGTCATTGACTATTTATGATAATTGCTTTGATCTTGTTCATTCTGATGTTTGGACCTCTCCATGTTTATCTAGAGAAAACCAAAAATATTTTGTGACTTTTATTGATGAAAAATCAAAGTATACTTGGCTAAACTTACTTCCTTCTATGGATAGGGTTCTTGAAGCATTTAGTAATTTTCAAAGTTATGTGACTAACCACTATAATGCCAAGATTAAAATTTTGAGATCAGATAATGGTGGAGAATATACAAGTCATACCTTCAAACAACACCTCAACAAACATGGGATCATTCATCAAACCAGCTGCCCTTATACCCCACAACAAAATGGTGTAGTCGAAAGGAAGAATCGACATCTCATGGAGGTGGCTCGGTCTATGATGTTTCATACTCATGTACCAAAGCGTTTTTGGGGTGATGCTGTCCTAGCCGCCTGTTACCTCATTAACCGGACGCCTACAAAGATTTTGCGAGATGTCTCTCCATTTGAGGTATTAAACAAAGAGAAACCCACCTTTGATCATCTTAGAGTATTTGGTTGTGTTTGCTTTGTGTTAAGACCAGGCGAATTACGGGATAAGCTTGATGCCAAGAGTACAAAAGCAATGTTCATCGGCTACTCTGCAACACAAAAAGGCTACAAGTGTTATGATCCAACAGCAAGGCGAGTTCTAGTCTCCCGGGACGTGAAGTTTGTTGAAAATCAAGGATTCTATGATGCAAGAAACTGGGGAGAACTTCAAGACTTGTCTACCTCGGCATCCGATAAGGCCAGAAACCTCCGGATCATTCTCGAACGGCTAGGTGTGGAAAACGATCGGGTCAACCAACAACCAGCTGAGCCAAACTCACCAAGAGAGCCTTCTCTACCGACTGAGGCTGAACCAAGCCGAGCGTCTGATCCTAACCCGGGCTCCGATCCGATAGACGCCACACACGCTGATGAAGAAACGGTGCACCATGTTGACAATGAGGTGCGAGATTAGGAAGAAAGCACACCAACTGAAACTGGAGCCACAGAAAATGATCATGAGGAGATCATACCACTCAGACGTAGCCAACGCCTCAAATTTGCCCCATCAAACTGGAAGAACACACGTGTGTACTACAACAATGTGGCCGTAGCGCATCCTATTCAAGCAGTGTGTACTCTTGCTCACTTTCCACCAGCACACCAAGCTTTTCTTAGCCACATTGATGAGCATTGGGTTCCACAAACATATGACGAGGCCAAGGACCAAAAGGTATGGCGTGATGTGGTTCAAGCAGAGAGAACGGCTATGGAGAAGAACCATACATGGGACGAATCAGACTTACCAGAAGGGAAAAAGGCTGTCACCTCACGCTGGATCTTCACCATCAAGTATAAGAGTAACGGGGAGATTGAACGCCACAAGGCTCGCCTAGTTGCATGCGGGTTCACACAAACGTATGGGGAGGACTACCAAGATACGTTTGCTCCGGTGGCCAAGCTCCATACGGTACGAGTTGTCCTCTCTTTGGCTGTGAACTTAGATTGGGAACTCTGGCAAATGGATGTCAAGAATGCATTCTTACAAGGCGAGCTTGAAGATGAGGTGTATATGAGGCCACCACCCGGCTTGGAAGATACTATTGGTCCAGGAAAAGTTTTGAAGCTCAACAAGGCGATTTATGGTCTTAAGCAGTCACCTAGAGCATGGTACCACAAACTTAGTACAACCTTGCTTGGGAAAGGCTTTCGAAAGTCAGAATCAGATCATACACTCTTCACACTACCAAGTGATAAAGGTATAGTAGTCATTCTAGTATATGTTGATGATATCATCATATCTGGAAGTGACAAGGTAGGCATTCAAGAGACTAAAGAATTTCTTAAGTCTGTTTTTGATATTAAATATCTTGGACAACTTAAGTATTTCCTTGGGATAGAGGTGTATCGATCCGATGAAGGATTATTCTTGTCTCAAAGGAAATATGCACTTGATCTCTTAAGTGAAGCAGAAAAGCTTGGATCGAAGGCTGTAACCACACCACTTGAGGAAAACTACAAGACAGCCGGAAAGGGGGAGCCTCCATTAGAAGATATCACAAGATACCGACGACTAGTAGGTAAGCTTATATACCTTACTATTACTCGACCTGACATTTGTTTTGCTGTGAACCAGGCTAGCCAGCATATGCAAAACCCAACTGTCCATCATTGGAACATGGTGAACCGGATCCTCAAATCCAACAAAGGTGCGCCCGGACAAGGCATCTGGATGGGACGCAATGAGAACACGGAACTGGTAGGATATTGTGATGCTGATTACGCCGGTGACCGCGAAGACCGTCGATCAACAATCGGATAATGCACCTCCCTAGGAGGCAATCTTGTCACATGGAAAAGCAAGAAACAAAAGGTGGTATCACTTTCAAGTGCTGAAGCAGAGTATAGGGCCATGAGGAAACTGACTACCGAACTGATGTGGCTTAAGGCTCTACTGAAGGATCTTGGAGTTGAATCACCAAAACCTATCACTATGCATTGTGATAATGAGGCGGCCATACACATAGCCACTAACTCTGTGTTTCATGAACGGACAAAACACATCGAGGTCGATTGTCATAAGGTCCGCGAACAAATTCAACTTGGGGTCACTCTCCCTTGCCACACCAAAAGCTCTGAACAACTCGCTGACATTCTCACCAAGGCAGCTAGTCCACAAGTGTGTGAGTATATCCATTTTAAACTTGGTCTTATAGACCTCACTCGGCCATGAGTACCCTCACATGGCACCTACACTCTTTTTCCCTTACGTATAGTTTTTCCCAAGTGGTTTTCTATACTAAGGTTTTTAATGAGGTAGGTGTTCGTGATCTTCAATCTTTATCGACAATAAGTCGCTTAAAGCTTGAGGGGGAGTATGAGAACTCACACACACACCATACGCACCACACCGTCCGTACAAGCACTGTCCGTACGGCCAATGCGAGATGGGCCGTCCGTACAACCAAGGTAAGATGGGCCGTCCGTACATGTTAGAGGATTAGCGAGTCCAGTCCACTAGTTGAAGTCTCCAACGGTCACAAAGCCACTAGAACCTTCCTCCATTTAGCCGTTGTCGAGATTACACAAGTGGGAAGCAAAGAGAAGTCAAACAAGAGTCACATGTATGTTTAAGGAGACATGTCACTTTCAGTCATGTAACTTGTGCATAGAATCTGTAGAGAATATCCTACTTGTATAGCCTATAATTAGTTTGTATCTAGGATCCATATTGAGTAAGAAGTGAGAATTCTTCTTCTACACTTTAGCTACCAACTCTCTTTACACTCGCATACTCTCTTTCCCTCTCCCTTATTCTACACACTTGATCACTACACTTTCATACACTAAATCTTACATCCAATGCATTTGACTCACTGTAGGAGTTCAGGTTGAATTTGGAGTGTTTAGACACCAATTATACCCATTTTGTCCAGAAACAGGCTAAAACCAAGAAAGCATTGATTTGAAGCAGTAAACAGCTTTGTTACTATTTCTAGGGTTAGAATGTGTGAGAGTCAAATGCATTTTACTAATAGTAAGAGTTTGAGATGAATTTGGAGTGTTTAGACAACACTTAAACCTGCTTTATCCAAAAATAGGCTTAAATCTAGAAAACAGGCTAATACCGAGAGAAAACATTGATTCGAAGCAGTAAACAGCTATGTTACTCTTTCTAGGGTCAAAATATGTAACAATCTAATGCATTTGAGTAATTATAAGAGTTCATGTTGAATTTGGAGTGTTTAAACACCACTTTTACCCATTTTGTCCTGAAATAGGGTAAAACCGAGAAAAAAATGATTCGAAGCAGTAAACAGCTTTTTTACTGTCTATAGGGTCAGAATGTGTGACAATACAATGCATTTGACTAATCGTAAGAGTTCGGAATAAATTTGGAGTGTTTAGACACCAGTTATACCCATTTTGTCCCGAAACAGGCTAACACCGAGAAAACATTGATTCAAAGCAGTAAACAGCTTTGTTAATCTTTCTAGGGTCAGAATGTGTGACAGTCAAATTCATTTTACTAATAGTAAGAGTTCGAGATGAATTTGGAGTGTTTAGACAACACTTAAACCCGTTTTATCCCAAAACAAGCTTAAACCAAGAAAACAGGCTAAAACCGAGAGAAAACATTGATTCGAAGCAGTAAACAGCTATGTTACTCTTTATAGAGTCAAAATATGTAACAATCCAATGCATTCGACTAATTACAAGAGTTCGAGTTTAATTTGGAGTGTTTAGACACCATTTATATCCATTTTGTCCCGAAACAGGCTAACACCAAGAAAAAATTGATTCAAAGCAGTAAACAGTTTTGTTACTCTTTCTAAGGTCAGAATGTGTGACAGTCAAATGCATTTTACTAATAGTAAGAGTTCGAGATGAATTTGGAGTGTTTAGACAACACTTAAACCCGTTTTATCCCAAAACAGGCTTAAACCGAGAAAACAGGCTAAAACCGAGAGAAAACATTGATTCGAAGCAGTAAACAGCTATGTTACTCTTTATACGGTCAAAATATGTAACAATCCAATGCATTTGACTAATTATCAGAGTTCGAGTTTAATTTGGAGTGTTTAGACACCACTTATACCCATTTTGTCCCGAAACAGGCTAACACCGAGAAAACATGGATTCAAAGCAGTAAACAGCTTTGTTACTCTTTCTAGGGCCAGAATGTGGAGAGTTTAGAGAACAATTAAACCCGCTTTATCCAAAAACAGGCCTAAATCTAGAAAACAGGCTAATACCGAGAGAAAACATTGATTCAAAGCAGTAAAAAGCTATTTTACTCTTTCTAGGGTCAAAATATGTAACAATCTAATGCATTTGAGTAATTATAAGAGTTCATGTTGAATTTGGAGTGTTTAAACACCACTTTTACCCATTTTGTCCTGAAATAGGCTAAAACCGAGAAAATAATGATTCGAGGCAGTAAACAGCTTTGTTACTGTTAATAGTGTCAGAATGTGTGACAATCTAATGAATTTTACTAATTGTAAGAGTTCGGGATGAATTTGGAGTGTTTAGACAACACTTAAACCCGTTTTATCCCAAAACAGGCTTAAACCAAGAAAACAGGCTAAAACCGAGAGAAAACATTGATTCGAAGCAGTAAACAGCTATGTTACTCTTTCTAGGGTCAAAATATGTAACAATCCAATGCATTTGACTCACTGTAAGAGTTCAAGTTGAATTTGGAGTGTTTAGACACCAATTATATCCATTTTGTCCTGAAACAGGCTAAAACCAAGAAAACATTGATTTGAAGCAGTAAACAGCTCTGTTACTATTTCTAGGGTCAGAATGTGTGACAGTCAAATGCATTTTACTAATAGTAAGAGTTTGAGATGAATTTGGAGTGTTTAGACAACACTTAAACCCGCTTTATCCAAAAACAGGCTTAAATCTAGAAAACAAGCTAATACCGAGAGAAAACATTGACTCGAAGCAGTAAACAGCTATGTTACTCTTTATAGGGTCAAAATATGTAACACTCTAATGCATTTGAGTAATTATAAGAGTTCATGTTAAATTTGGAGTGTTTAAACACCACTTTTACCCATTTTGTCCTGAAATAGGCTAAAAACGAGAAAACAATGATTCGAGGCAGTAAACAGCTTTGTTCCTGTTAATAGTGTCAGAATGTGTGACAATCCAATGTATTTGACTAATTGTAAGAGTTCGGAATAAATTTGGAGTGCTTAGACAACACTTAAACCCGTTTTATCCTAAAACAGGCTTAAACCAAGAAAAGAGGCTAAAACCGAGAGAAAATATTGATTCGAAGCAGTAAACAGCTATGTTGTTGTTTTAAGTGGAAGTAAAGAGCTAAGAATGAGAAATGTGAGTTAGGTCGGCAAAGAGAATGAAGAGAATCTTTTATTCCATAAGTATATCGATTACAATGTGGCTAAGAGCCTTTAAATAGTGAAGACAGCTAGGGCTACTCCCTTACAAGAGACATTCTAGGCGATAGGGACATAAGGTAAGAGAAAAATGGTCCCAAGGGGTGAAAGCGACCTGTCCTTGTCTCCCAAGTGGACTCAAGACCCGTGACCTTCTTCCTTCTTCTCTTCTAACGGCTAGAATGCTGTTCTCGATCCTTCTCTTGGGCTTTATGTGATAAGGCCTCATCTCCTTCATGTTACACTTAGTGAAACTCGGCCTTGTTCCACATACGTACGGACGTCCGTACATGTGACCGTATAGACCGTACGGACACTACCAAGTTCATGATCGATTATGGTCCATACTCCCCCTCAAGCTTAGCCGAATGGAATGGCTAAGCTTGGAACTCGTGAAGTATCACCTCATTAAAAAACTTAGTATAGAAAAACCTCATGGGACAAAATCTATGTTAAGGGAAAAAGAGTGTGATATCCACGAGTTAGGCGAGTCTATCTTGGACGTGTAGGGTCTACAAGTCCCATCTTGCCATAGATATATTCACAAACTTGGGGACTTGCAGCCTTGGTGAAGATGTCTGCCAGCTGGTCTTTACTTGGTGTGTGACATGGTAGGATCACCCCTTCTTTAATCTTCTCTTGAACCTTATGACAATCCACTTCAATATGTTTGGTCCGTTCGTGAAAGACTGAGTTGGTTGCAATGTGTATTGCGGCATTGTTGTCACAGTGCATTGTGATCGGTTGATTAGACTTGAACCCAAGATCCTTGAGGAGTGATTTGAGCCATGTGAGTTCATTGGTGAGTTTCTTCATGGCCCGGTATTCGGACTCGGCACTTGAGCATGAGACCACCTTTTGTTTCTTTGATCGCCACGTTACCAGGTTCCCTCAAAAAAACGTACAGTATCCGGACGTTGACCTCCTGTCCATCGTGTCACCTGCGTAATCCGCATCACAATACCCTACTATCTCCGTCCTGTTGTTCTTGCCCATCCAAACACCTTGGCCGGGACTCCCTTTTAGGTAACACATGATCCGTTCCACCGTGTTCCAGTCAAAGTTCGTCGGTGCTTGCATATGTTGACTAACTTGGTTAACGGCATAGCACAAGTCCGGCCGTGTGATTGTGAGATAGATCAGTTTCCCTACAAGCCTACGATATCTCCCCGGATCCGCATATGGTTCGGCCAGCTTGGTTGCCGGAGCATTTGGTGTCTGCTTCATCGGATCCGCATATGGTTCAGCCAGCTTGGTGGCCGGAGCATTTGGTGTCTGCTTCATCTCCCCCTTTCGCTTGACCTGGTATCCTTCTTCAAGTGGAGTAGATACCGGCTTAGCTCCAAGTTTACCTGTCTCATGTAAAAGATCAAGGGTATACTTTCTTTGGGAGAGAAATAAACCCTCCGGAGAGCAAGAGACTTCAATCCCAAGGAAGTACTTGAGCGCACCAAGATCTTTAATGTCAAAGGAAGAATTAAGAAGGGCCTTGGTGGTGTCAATACCTTCCCTATCATCACCGGAGATAATGATGTCATCCACATAGATCAGGACCACAACAAGGCCATTGGAGGAGCGAAGGGTGAACAAGTTGTGATCGGCTTCAGATCGCTTGAAGCCATGGGCGCGAAGAGTAGAGCTGAGCTTGTGGTACCATGCCCTTGGAGATTGTTTTAAACCGTAGATGGCCTTGCGGAGTCGGAGCACCTTACCCGGAGCAACAATATCTTCCAGACCCGGTGGAGGGTGCATGTAGACTTCTTCGGAAAGCTCCCCCTGAAGGAACGCATTCTTGACGTCCATTTGCCATAAGTCCCAAGACAAGTTCGTAGCAAGGGAGAAAACGACACAGGCAGTGTGAAGTTTAGCGACCGGAGCGAATGTGTCCGTGTAGTCAAGGCCATAGGTTTGTGTGAAGCCACGAGCGACCAGGCGAGCCTTGTAGTGTTCCACCTCACCAGTGCTAAGATACTAGATGGTAAACACCCACTTGGAGCTGACAGCCTTTTTGCCTTTTGGGAGATCTGCCTCGTCCCACGTGTGATTACGTACCATGGCCCCCATTTCATCGTCTACGGCGTTGAGCCACTCCTTATGTTCTTTGGCCTCCTCATAGGATTGGGGAACAAAGTGAGCATCAATTTTGCTGAGGAAGGTCGCATGGTCCAATGGGACCAGGTCAAGCGAACATACAGCTTGGATAGGATGAGCGACAGCTTGGTTGTTATAATACACATGTTTCTGTTTCCAGGTTGACGGGTGAGACCTGATGCGTTCACTGCGTCTCGGCAAAGGCCAAGATTCCTGTGGGGCAGCCTCATCATGTCCTTCACTCTCCTGATTAGTACAAACGGTTGTCTGTTCAATGATGGTCGCCGTTGGTGAAGCCATGTCTGGTTCAGCACCGTGGACAGACTGCTCTTCGGGTAGGTGTGATGATGTTGAGTCATGCGGTGGGCACGGCTCAGAGTGATTCGGCTCAGTGACGTTTGGTGGTGTTGTGATGCCGAGGTGATCAAGAAGGAACCGCAAGTTAGTCGCCCGATCAGAGGTGGGCTGAGAGAGGTCCTTCAAGCTGTCCCAATCCCTCTTGTCGTGATATCCTTGATGCTCGAAGAACTTCACATCCCTAGAGATAAGCGTACGGCCAGTGGTAAGATCGTAGCACTTGTATCCCTTTTGACTTGTTGAGTAGCCGATTAACATGCACTTAGTGCTTTTGGCATCGAGCTTACTTCTTTGTTCTCCTGGTACTAACACAAAACACACACACCCGAACACACGTAAGTGATCAAGAGAAGGTTTAATTTTGTTTAATACCTCATAGGGTGACATGTCTTGTAAGATGATGTTCATATATTTTACCTTGTTTTCCCTTAGTTTATTCACAACTTTTGCATCTTTTGCTATCCATTTAGGCCATTATTGTGTAGCTTTAGGACTAATCATGCATTAGAGTATAGTTGCATTGCATTTGCATCTTTTCATGCATAAACAGGTGATTTTGGAGCTTAAGGAGCATGGAAGCAATGCTGAGGAGAAGTGAAGCAATCCTGAGGAGAAAACAAGAGAGTTAAGGCTGTAGAATCAAGGTCCGGAGTCCAACTCGACCGCACCACTCGACCACCACTCGACCGTGTGCTGAGAAGGACTCGACCGAGTGGAGAATGCACGAGAGAAGCCAGCTCGACCAGCCACTCGACAGAGCACTGGTCGAGTTGACCGAGCCGTTGACTGCTTTGACTTTTTGTATTTTTAGGGCTTCCACCTCATCTCCTATAAAAAGCCCTTGTACCTGCAGCCACCAAAGGGTCCAGCTTTTAGAGAGTCTAAAACCTAGTTTTTACCTTTTTTAGATATTATTCCTTTTGCACTTTTCTTTTATTTTAGATTTTGTACTTGTTTGAGAGAGAAAGACTAGATTCTTATATTTTGTTTGTTTCATAACTTTCAAAGTATTAAGATTTCGAGTTTTATTCCTTCATCAATATTGTAGATGTCTGTTTCATCTTTCCAATGATGCAAGTTTCATTATTTTCTGGGTTTTTGACATATTTCACCATGTGTTCTTGTGAGTAGTTTGTTTAGGACCTTGAGGATGGGTTAGGCTGGGTTGATCTTGTGGTTTGTTTGATTTGGTCAAGCTTGATTGTTGTAGATCTCTTCTAGGCTAGATGATCTTAATGCTGATCCTATATCTGAGAAGGTAGGGTTTGATTTCAAGCATCTTAGCATCACACCAATGTCTAAGGAGCATAGATAAGGCTAGATCTAGAGCTTACCATTAGGCTTGCTAAGAGATTAGAAGTCTTGTTTGGTTTGAGATGTATTGCTTAATGCCTGCTTGTGTAGATTCTTTTCTTTGTGAAAACAAGTCTAGAAATGCATAGGTTTGATTGTTTCTTGCCATGAGAGTGGATTAAACATGTCTTAGAATAGTATGTCTAGAGATCAGCTCAATGTTTGCTAGAGATTTGTTGACCAAGTTAGATAACCACAATGATTAGCTCAGCCCATGAATCCCTCCTCAAGGCCTTCTTTGTTTATTGAAATCTTAGTCTAAATATCATTGCTTGCTTGTTGTTTGATAGTTTTAGCATTGATCTGTTTTCACGTTTAAGTCTAGCTCGACCACGTACTCGACCTACACTCGGTCGAGTGCTGCTCGAGTTCATCCCCAGAACTTGTGTTTTTGATTTGTGATTGTCTTGTTTCATTCCTGTTTCATTTCCATTGCATTCACGTAGTTTCCTATTCATTACTTGTCTTGCAGTAGTTCATTAGCATAGTGTCTATCTCTGTTCTAGTTTCATTATAGCTTTAATTTGTCTGTTCTGTTTGCATTTAGTATCTTGTTCTAGTTGTTTTTACGTTCTGCATTTCTTATCTCATTTTAGGATTGTTAGTGACAAACAATCTTTACAATTGGCTTGACTTAGACTCATATGCACATCTTAATTGTTCACAATCACTCAGATAGGATTGACACCTCTTATACTGCAACTGCATAAGGGGAATTGAAACACCCTGACTTCTATTCATTCCATACATCATCATTCTATACATCATTCATTCATACACCACAAAGAAAGTCAGTTTCAATTTGGCGCCGTTGCCGGTTTGAGTGTGTTTTGTGACATTTAGGATCATTATTAGTCTAAGATTAAGTTTGTTTTAAACACTTGTGAAGTTACTGAACTGGAATCTTCCTTTGCTTGGCTGTTTTGTGTTTCAGGTACCCACTCGACCACCTACTCGACCACCACTCGACCGAGCTGTGATCGAGCACCTAATAGAGCCAGAAGCCGAACCTAAATAGCCATTACTTCTCAGTCGACTCGACCACCCACTCGAGCCTGCGCTCGACCGTGTACCTGTTCGAGTCTGTAGTAGAGTTTGTTGATGCACACAAGGTCAAAAGGCAAAGATAGTCTTCAACAGCCTATTGACAACATTCACAGGCTACAAAAGGGTTTGAGACATAAGCAAGGAAGAGTAGTTCAACAACAACAAGGTCAAGACATCATGGAGCAACAAGCTATCCATGAGCAAAGACCAAGGCACATTGGTGCAGGAGATGCACCCAATACCCACAACCAAAGGGCTGGAATTGTGCCACCTTCAGTAGCAATCAATAACTTTGAGATCAAGAGTGGATTGATCTCAATGATACAAGCAAACAAGTTTCATGGGTTGCCAATGGAGGATCCACTAGATCACCTTGATGAGTTTGACAGAATATGTGGCCTCACAAAGATCAATGGAGTGAGTGAAGATGGATTCAAATTAAGGCTCTTCCCATTTTCTCTTGGAGACAAAGCTCACCTTTGGGAGAAGACTCTACCTACTGGAGCTATCACCACATGGGATGCATGCAAGAAAGCTTTTCTGGCCAAGTTCTTCTCCAATGCAAGGACTGCTAGGCTGAGGAATGAGATTTCTGGGTTTGCTCAAAGGAATAATGAGAGCTTTTGTGAAGCTTGGGAGAGGTTTAAAGGATTCCAAACTCAGTGTCCTCACCATGGCTTCAGGAATGAGTCACTTCTAAGCACCTTGTATAGAGGAGTGCTTCCCAAGATAAGAATGCTTCTTGACACAGCCTCTAATGGCAATTTCCTCAACAAGAATGTGGAAGAAGGATGGGAATTAGTTGAGAATCTTGCTCAATCTGATGGCAATTATAATGAGGACTATGATAGGACCATAAGGAGCTCCTCAACTGATCAAGAGGACAAGTATAAGAAGGATTTGAAGATGGTCAATGAGAAGCTTGACAAGATCCTCCTCAGCCAATCCAAGTCCATTCACTTCATTGGTGAAGAGGAAGCTCCAGTTCAAGAGGGGGAGCCTGACTTTGCTGAGTTGTGCTACATGCAAAACCAGGGAGGATTCAAAGGCTACAACCAAGGAGGTTTCAAGAACAAGAATCTCTCTTATAGGAGCACCAATGTGGCCAGCCCTCAAGACCAAGTCTATCCACCTCAACAACGTCAACACCAACAAAACTACATCCCCAAGCAACAACACCAAGTGTTCCAGCCCCAATTGTGTCCCCCACCAGGGTTTCAGACTAACCAGGGCCAGGAACAAGACTTAAGAGCAATGATGCAACAGTTGTTGATTGGGCAAACACAAGGCAAGATTGAGGAAGCCAAGCAGTTTGATGAGTTGAATCAAAGGCTCACATCACAGTACAATGATCTGAACATGAAGTTTGAAGGTCTCAACTCCAGAATGAAGTATATGGAGAGTAACATTGCCTCTACTTCAGTTCCTAAACCCAACCAACTCCCTGGAAAAGCTGTTCAAAATCCAAGGGAGTTCACTGCAAAAGCCATTCATATCTCTGATGAGGAAGTCACTAAGGACAGTGAAGTCCAAGTTTGGGGGAATTCATTAGTTACTGAAGCCCCAAGTGACGTTTGTGCAAAGCAACTGGAGTCCGTTATTGCACTCGAGCAAGTACTCGAACAGCCACTCGATCGAGTGCATGCTCGAGTGGTCGATCGAGTTGCAGACTCAGAAGCTGTCAAGCCTGCTAAGTACACTCCTCCTGCTTACAAGCCACCTCTTCCATTCCCAGGACGTTTCAAAGCACAAAAGATTAAGGAGCTTAGGGAAATCATTGAGAGAAAGGAGATGATGGCTAAGCAACAAGAAGAAGAGAGGGTTTTAAAGGAAGAAGCTGTGGTTGAGGAAGTGTTGGCCATACAAGAGATCACCATTGCTTACCAAGAAGAAGAGAGAGGACCTGCCTTGGAACAGTATGATCCATATCCTCTCTACAAAGACTTTTTGCTTGATTTGTCAAAGAAGAAGGCTGAAGCTCAAGATGAGAAGGATCTTGAGGACCTTGGAGGAGTTATCATTCCAATCAAGCTTAAGGATCCAGGTCCATTCTATCTGCCTTGCACACTTAGCTATCTTCACTACAACCAATGCCTTTGTGATTTGGGAGCTTCAACAAGTGTGATGCCATACTCCATAGCACAAAAGCTTGGGAGAACTGATTTCAAGTCCACCAACCTTCATATATGTTTAGCTGATGGGTCAAACAAGGAGATAGTTGGAAGGTTGGAGAATGTCCCAGTCAAGATAGGGAAGGCAAGGGTTCACACTGATTTTGTGGTGTTGGAGATGGACAAGGAACCTGAAGATCCAATCATTCTTGGAAGGCCATTCCTAGCCACAGTTGGAGCAGTTATTGATGTCAAAGAGGGTCTTGTGACCTTGAACATTGCTGAAGATATAGCCATGATTTTTAACATCTATAACCCAACCAACCTTCCTACCATTGATGATCAACCTTTTACTATCAAGGACAAAGGAGGTCAAGAAGGTTCAAGTGGTGAAGCAACTCCAAAGGCTAAGCTCTCCTTTCAAGATGATTCTGTGCAAAAGCTTAAGAGGTCAGTTCAAGAGTTGACTAGTATGGTTGAGGATCTTCAAGTTAAGCTGAACAAGAGGTCCTTAAGGAAGGCAAGACCAAGGCTCAAAATCAAGAAGAAACATGGTTTGTGTGTTAAGGGTAGGGTGATCAAGGATCAACTTCACAGTGATCAAGAGGTTCCAGGGAGGATTTCATCACCTCCTTGGTATCTAAACCAAGTCTAAAAAGGACACCAAAGTCAAGCTTAGTGACTTTAAACAAGCTCACTAGGGAGGAAGTCCCTAAGGTATCCTTTGTAAATATGGTTTATTTTCCTTGTAGTTTTGATGTGTTTTCTTTTTTTGTTTGTGTTGGACAGGCCTTTAGGTGAGAATGTAGTTGGGTAAGGAGGGAATTAGACTTGGAGAAGGAGACTCGCAAGCCCACTCGACCTACCCACGAGAGGTACTCGACCGAGCTGGAAAGGAATTGAGGCCCATTTGATCTTCAAATCGCTAGAACGATCAAGTGGAGGGAAGAACAAGAAGAAAAATTTTGAAATTTCAAAGTTTGGTCAAGGTGCTCGACCGTGTACAGTCGAGTGTGGGGTCGAGTGGCAGCAAAAAGCAGGTCAAAGATTCCCATTTCAAATTTGAATGGTATGGACGCTCCACCCTTGTCTCTTTGTCCCCTTAGCTTCTTTATATAGACCTTGCACGAAATTATACCTCTCACATTCTCTCATTTGCTCAAAACCATTGAATTCAAGTTTTAAAGTCTCTCGCATAGCTTATCTTTTGCTCAAGCTTAGTTCTTTCAAGTTTTTGGTTTACTAACCCATTAACTTTGAGCTTTGAGTCTATTCCCTTCAGTTCTATTTGAAAAATGTCTTCAAGAATCACTAGGACGTCTCAACAAACCGCTGCAACCTCCATGGAACGTCATGATGCTAGCCTTGAATCAAGAGGAGAAGCTGGAAGGTGAAACTGATTTTCTTTGTGGTGTATGAATGAATGTTGTATGGAATGATGATGTATGGAATGAATAGAAGTCAGGGTGTTTCAATTCCCCTTATGCAGTTGCAGTATAAGAGGTGTCAATCCTATCTGAGTGATTGTGAACAATTAAGATGTGCTTATGAGTCTAAGTCAAGCCAATTGTAAAGATTGTTTGTCACTAACAATCCTAAAATGATATATGAAATGCAGAAAGTAAAAACAACTAGAACAAGATACTAAATGCAAACAGAACAGACAAATTAAAGCTATAATGAAACTAGAACAGAGATAGAAACTATGCTAATGAACTAATGCAAGACAAGTAATGAACAGGAAACTACGTGAATGCAATGGAAATGAAACATGAATGAAACAAGACAATCACAAATCAAAAACACAAGTTCTGGGGATGAACTCGAGCAGCACTCGACCAAGTGTAGGTCGAGTACGTGGTCGAGCTAGACTTAAACGTGAAAACAGAGCAACACAAGAAAAACAGAGCAATGCTAAAACTAATCAAACAACAAGCAAGCAATGATATTTAGACTAAGATTTCAATAAACAAAGAAGGCCTTGAGGAGGGATTCATGGGCTGAGCTAATCATTGTGGTTATCTAACTTGGTCAACAAATCTCAAGCAAACTTTGAGCTGATCTCTAGACATACTATTCTAATACATGTTTAATCCACTCTCATGGCAAGAAACAATCAAACCTATGCATTTCTAGACTTCTTCTCACAGAGAAAAGAATCTACACAAGCAGGCATTAAGCAATACATCTCAAACCAAACAAGACTTCTAATCTCTTAGCAAGCCTAATGGTAAGCTCTAGATCTAGCCTTATCTATGCTCCTTAGACATTGGTGTGATGCTAAGATGCTTGAAATCAAACCCTACCTTCTCAGATATAGGATCAGCATTAAGATCATCTAGCCTAGAAGAGATCTACAACAATCAAGCTTGACCAAATCAAACAAACCACAAGATCAACCCAGCCTAACCCATCCTCAAGGTCCTAAACAAACTACTCACAAGAACACATGGTGAAATATGTCAAAAATCCAGAAAATAATGAAACTTGCATCATTAGAAAGATGAAACAGAGATCTACAATATTGATGAAGGAATAAAACTCGAAATCTTAATACTTTGAAAGTTATGAAACAAACAAAATATAAGAATCTAGTCTTTCTCTCTCAAACAAGTACAAAATCTAAAATAAAAGAAAAGTGCAAAAGGAATAAAATCTAAAAAAGGTAAAAACTAGGTTTTAGACTCTCTAAAAAGCTGGACTCTTTGGTGGCTGCAGGTACAAGGGCTTTATATAGGAGATGAGGTGGAAGCCCTAAAAATACAAAAAGTCAAAGTAGTCAACGGCTCGGTCAACTCGACCAGTGCTCGGTCGAGTGGCTGGTCGAGCTGGCTTCTCTTGTGCATTCTCCACTCGGTCGAGTCCTCCTCAGCACACGGTCGAGTGGTGGTCGAGTGGTGCGGTCGAGTTGGACTCTGGACCTTGATTCTACAGCCTTAACTCTCTTGTTTTCTCCTCAGGATTGCTTCACTTCTCCTCAGCATTGCTTCCATGCTCCTTAAGCTCCAAAATCACCTGTTTATGCATGAAAAGATGCAAATGCAATGCAACTATACTCTAATGCATGATTAGTCCTAAAGCTACACAATAATGGCCTAAATGGATAGCAAAAGATGCAAAAGTTGTGAATAAACTAAGGGAAAACAAGGTAAAATATATGAACATCAACACCCTCAAACTGATGCAATGATATCTACAAGGGAAGGTGATAGTGGTACCTTAGGGATTGTGGAAGTAGTTGTCCACATCCATCTGCATGCTGTCATAGGAGTAGTTGGGGTCTTGTTGGTGACTTGGAGGTGGAGATTGGGGCAGCTCGACGATGGGGATCGACCGGGACTCGGTCGAGTACGTGCTCGAGTGGGGGGGTCGAGCTGGACCACGAGTGTCAAAATGTTGACCTTCCTGCTGGTAGAACTGCTGGTAGAGTGCTGGATCCATGAAGTACTGGGGTGGGATGGGAGGGTAACCCTGATATCCTGGATAAGCAGCTGGAGGTGGGAAACCATAGGGTGATCTGGGCTGGAACTCGGCCGAGTGCATTGGGGGTGCTCGAGTGACCCGGTCGAGTACCTTGAAAAGGGTTGTTCTCGGGTACTTGAGCTCTTCTTCCTCTGATTTGGCTCATACATTGAAGTCCTAGCTGGTTCCACAGGGTTTGCAACTCTAGAAAGTGCTCTAGTTGAGCTACTCCTCCTCAAAGGGCTTGATGGTGTAGGTGAAGAATTCCCACTCTTCAACTCAGCAATCTCCTTCTTTAAGCCCTTGATAGACTTAGCCATGTTGGTCACCTTCTTCTTCAGCTTATCAAACCTCTTCCCATGCCATTTGTTCCATTTTTGCAGAAGGGTTAATCTCTAGGTAGCCTCCCTTACTCCTCTACTTTTTCTTGGGTTGAGCTCATAATCCTCAAAGTAAAATTGCTCCTCCCCATCAGCCATTTGCATATCTCCAGCTTCATCAACTCTAAGTTGAACTATCCCATCAAACAAATGCTCCTCAGCTGGCCATAAGTCAATGTTGACTCCTTCTTGAATGGTGGTGAGCTCTTGGTTAGGCAAAATCAGTTGCTTTTTCCCAAGTGTTGGAAGTTCAAAGTTGAAAATCTGATTCCCTTGATGCATCTCCTTGGCTAGGATGAGAGTAGAGGTGAGGTAGCTAGAGTCAATCCATCTTGGTGAAACCCTTTCTCCTCTAAGTGGAACCTTAGCAGCTTGAAGGATTGGAGTAATGATGCCTCCAATGGTTAGTGCTCCTCTTGATCCTTTGTTCTCCAACTTGCCTGCCCAACTTCTCAAGTAAATCATGTGGTCAATGAGCACCATTGCTAGGTCAGTCTCCACAGTGCTCCCAAGAATGATGGTGCCATTTCTTGCTTGGAAGATGACTCCATTGAGAGCCAAATCAATCATTTTTAGCTCCCCCTCATTAATATTCCCAGTTTCCTTCCTAGCAAAGAAGGTGTTGGCAAGAGCTTTGTGGAAGTACCTTAGGACTGGGCTCCTTATCCTTGAACTCTTGGAATTGGAGGATGAGTAGTATTTGTTGTCCCCAATGGTTTCCCACACAGCATAGAGCTCTTCTCTTGGAATCATCAAACTCCTATTGCTCCCAACCTCAAAACCAAACACATTGGCTATCTTCTTCATTGAAAGTTCATACCTTTTCCCCTTGATTGTGAAAGCAATGTGACCAGCTCCAAACTCAGCATCCTTCCTTGCATATGTATGCAGCTTGACTGTGGCTAGAAACTCACAACTCTCTTCTTTGTAGCCCTCCATGCAAAGCCCCATAAACTTGGTTAGGTTGCTCTTCTCAAAGAGATACTCCACATCTTCACCAATGGCTAGCTTCTCCATGGTTTCCTTGTGTGGATATCTAGTCCCTAAGAACTCCATTCTCATGAAAGCATCATAGAGTTGCCTCTTTGACAACCCACAAGACTCAGCTTCTCCATCATCCTCTATCTCTTCTTTTTCACTTTCTTCCTCACTCTCATTCTCACTCTCCTCTTGTTCAACCTCAACTGCTGGCCTCTTCCCTTTGGCCTTGTGTCTCCTCATGAACTCATTGAGAGTTGACTCCTTTTCCTCCTCACTTTCAGTCCTTTCAGGATCTTCCTCAACTCTCTCTCTCCTTGGACGCGGCATCTGGCTCGACCGGCTGCTCGAACCACCACTCGGTCGAGTGCATGATCGAGTGGGGCGTCGAGTGGCCCTTCCAGCTTCTCTTCTTGATTCAAGGCTAGCATCATGACGTTTCATGGAGGTTGCAGCGGTTTGTTGAGACTTCCTAGTGATTCTTGAAGACATTTTTCAAATAGAACTGAAGGGAATAGACTCAAATCTCAAAGTTAATAGGTTAGTGAACCAAAAACTTGAAAGAACTAAGCTTGAGCAAAAGATAAGCTATGAGAGAGACTTTAAAACTTGAATTCAATGGTTTTGAGCAAATGAGAGAATGTGAGAGGTATAATTTCGTGCAAAGCCTATATAAAAAAGCTAAGGGGACAAAGAGACAAGGGTGGAGCGTCCATACCATTCAAATTTGAAATGGGAATCTTTGACCTGCTTTTTGCTGCCACTCGACCCCACACTCGACTGTACACGGTCGAACACCTTGACCAAACTTTGAAATTTCAAAATTTTTCTTCTTGTTCTTCCCTCCACTTGATCGTTCTAGCGATTTGAAGATCAAATGGGCCTCAATTCCTTTCCAGCTCGGTCGAGTACCTCTCGTGGGTAGGTCGAGTGGGCTTGCAAGTTGATGTTCATATATTTTACCATGTTTTCCCTTAGTTTATTCACATCTTTTGCATCTTTTGCTAGCCATTTTCATCATTATTGTGTAGCTTTAGGACTAATCATGCATTAGAGTTTAGTTGCATTGCATTTGCATCTTTTCATGCATAAACAGGTGATTTTGGAGCTTAAGGAGCATGGAAACAATCCTGAGGAGAAGTGAAGCAATCTTGAAGGGAAAGCAAGAGAGTTAAGGCTGAAGAACCAAGGTCCAGAGTCCAACTCGACCAAGCACTCGACCGAGTGGGTAGATGGACTCGACCGAGTGGAGTGTGCACGAGAGAAGCCAACTCGACCATGGACTCGACCGAGCACTGGTCGAGTTGACCGAGTCGTTGACTACTTTGACTTTTTCTATTTTTAGGGCTTCCACCTCCTCACCTATATAAGGCCTTGTACCTGCAGCCACCAAAGTGTGCAACTTTTTAGATATTCCCTAAACCTAGTTTTTACCTTTTTTAGTTTTATTCCTTTTGCATTTTTATTTTTAAGATCTTGTACTTCCTTAAAAAGGAAGACTAGATTCTTATATAATGTTGGTTCTATAACTTTCAAGATATTGAGAATTTGAGTTTCATCCTTTCATCAATATTGAAGATCTTTGTTTAATCTTTCTAATAATGCAAGTTTCAATATTTTCTGGGTTTTTGACTTTGATCACCATGTATTGTTGTGAGTAGTTTCCTTAGGATCTTGAGGATGGGTTAGGATGGATTGATCTTGTGGTTTGTGTGACTTGGTCAAGCTTGATTGTTGTAGATCTCTTCTAGGGTAGATGATCTTAATGCTGATTCTATATCTGAGAGGGTAGAGTCTGATTTCAAGCTTCTTAGCATCACACCAATGTTTAGGAAGCATAGATAAGGCTAGATCTAGAGCTTACCATTAGGCTTGCTAAGAGATTAGAGGTCTTGTTTGGTTTGAGATGTATTGCTTAATGCCTGCTTGTGTAGATTCTTTACTGTGTGAGAACAAGTCTAGAATTGCATAGGTTTGATTGTTTCTTGACCATGAGAGTGGGAGAAACTTGTCTTAGATTAATATGTCTAGAGGTTAGCTCAAAGTTTGCTTGAGATTTGTTGACCAAGTTAGATAACCACAATGATTAGTCCATCCCATGAATCCATCCTCAGGACCTTCTTTGTTTATTGAAATCTTAGTCTTAATCCTGTTGCTTGCTTGTTGTTTGATTGGATTTAGCATTACTCTGTTTTTATTGCATTGCTCTGTTTCTGCGTCTAGTCTAGCTCGACCACCCACTCGACCTACACTCGGTCGAGTGATGCTCGAGTTCATCCCCAGAACTCTGTGTCTATGATTTGTGTTTGTCTTGTTTCATTCCTGTTTCATTCCAGTTGCATACATTTAGTTTTCAGTTCATTAATTATCTTGCATTAGTTCATTAGTAGTAGTCTCTGTTTCTGTTCTTGCTTTATCACTGTTTCAATCATTCAGTTTCATTTGCATATAGTTGTTAGTTCTTGTAGTTTATTTTCTGCATTTTACATTTTCTTCCTAGGATTGTTAGTGACAAACAATCTTTACATTTGTCTTAACTTAGATTCATATGCATATCTTAATTGTTCACAAACACTCATTTAGGATTGATACCTCTTGTACTGCAATAGCATAAGGGGAATTGAAATACCCATCCATCATTCCATTCATATCTCACCATTGCATACATCATCATTCACACCACAATATAAACCTGTTTCAATTTGGCGCCGTTGCCGGGGATCGAACCCGGGTCACCCGCGTGACAGGCGGGAATACTTACCACTATACGAAGTTTGAGGGTCTGAATTCCAGAGTTAAGTACATGGAGAGTAACATAGCGTCTTCTTCAGCTCCAAAACCCAACCAACTCCCTGGAAAAGCTGTCCAAAATCCAAGGGAGTTCACAGCCAAAGCCATTCAAGTTCATGAGGAAGAAGCCACTGAGGACAGTGCAGTTCAAATTTGGGGGAATTCATTAGTTACTGAAGCCCCAAGTGATGTTTGTAACAAGCAATTGGAGCTCGCACCTGAGCTCGACCATGGACTCGAGCAGCCACTCGATCGAGTGCGTGCTCGAGTGGTCGATCGAGCTGGACAGTCCGAGGCTGACAAACCTGCCAAGTACATTCCTCCTGCCTACAAGCCTCCTCTTCCATTCCCAGGACGTTTCAAAGCACAAAAGATTAAGGAGCTTAGGGAAATCATTGAGAGAAAGGAGATGATGGCTAAGCAACAAGAGGAAGAGAAGGCTTTGAAGGAAGTGGTTGTGATTGAAGAAGCTGTGGTTGAGGAAGTGTTGGCCATACAAGAGATCACCATTTCTTACCAAGAAGAGGAGAGAGGACCTGCCTTGGAACAGTATGATCCATATCCTCTCTACAAAGACTTTTTGCTTGATTTGTCAAAGAAGAAGGCTGAAGCTCAAGATGAGAAGGATCTTGAGAACCTTGGAGGAGTGATCATTCCAATAAAGCTTAAGGATCCAGGGCCATTCTACTTGCCTTGCACAATCAGTTACCTCCACTACAATCAATGCCTTTGTGATTTGGGAGCTTCAACAAGTGTCATTCCATATTCCATAGCTCAAAAGCTTGGGAGAACTGACTTCAAATCTACTAAACTCCATGTGTGCCTAGCTGATAGGACAAACAGAGAGGTAGTTGGGAGGTTAGAGAATGTCCCAATCAAGATAGGAAGAGCAAGGATCCACACTGACTTTGTGGTGATAGAGATGGACAAGGAGCCTGAAGATCCAATCTTACTAGGGAGGCCATTCTTAGCTACTGTTGGAGCAGTTATTGATGTCAAGGAAGGTCTTGTGACCTTGAACATTGCTGAAGATGTAGTTATGAAGTTCAATATCTACAATCCAACCAACCTTCCCACCATTGATGACCAGCCTTTTACTATGAAGGACAAAGGTGGTCAAGAAGGGTTAAGTGATAAGGCAACTCCAAAAGCTGAGCTCCCACTTCAAGAGGATTCTGTGGAAAAGCTTAAGAGGTCAGTTCAAGAGTTGACTAGTATGGTTGAGGATCTTCAAGTAAAGCTGAACAAGAGGTCTTTGAGGAAAGCAAGACCAAGGCTCAAAATCAAGAAGAAATATGGTTTGTGTGCTAAGGGTGAGGTGATCAAGGATCAACTTCACAGTGACCAAGAGGTTCCAGGGAGGATTTCATCACCTCCTTGGTATCTAGATCAAGTCTAAGAAGGAAATCAAAGTCAAGCTTAGTGACTTTAAACAAGCTCACTAGGGAGGAAGTCCCTAAGGTATCCTTTGTAAATATGGTTTAATTTGTTAGTAGTTTTGATGTGTTTTCTTTTATGTTTTTGTTGGACAGGCTTTTTATTAAGAATGTAGTTGGGTAAGAAGAGATTTGGACTTGGGCAAGGAGGTTCGCAAGCCCACTCGACCAGGCCATGAGAAGTACTCGATCGACCTGGGTAAGGATTAAGGCCCATTTGGTTTCCAAAGCTTCTAGAACGATCGAGTGGAGGGAGAAAAGGAAGAAAAATTTTGAAACTTCAAATTGGTCAAGGAGCTCGACCATGTGCTGGTCGAGTGTGGGGTCGAGTGGTAGCCAAAAAGCAGGTCAAAGAGTCCCATTTCAAATTTGAATGGTATGGATGCTCCACCCTTGTCTCATTGTCCCCTTAGCTTCTTTATATACTCCTAGCACGAGATCATACCTCTCACACTCTCTCATTTGCTCAAAATATCTAAATTCAAGCTTTAAAGTCTCTCTCAAGTTCATCTTTTGCTCAAAGCTTAGTTCTTTCTAGTTTTTGGGTCACTAACCTATTAACTTTAAGCTTTGAGTTTATTCCTCTCAGTTTTTGTTCAAAAATGTCTTCCAAGATCACTAAGAAGTCCAAGCAAGCAGCTGCAATCTCTAAGGGTCGTCATGATGTTGATTTAGAATCAAGAGAGGATGCTGGAAGGTCCACTCGACGTCCCACTCGAGCATGCACTCGACCGAGTGGCCGTCCGAGTGATCGACCGAGCCAGCGTGCGAGTTCCAGAAACCCAGCTGTTGAGGAAGATCCTAAGAGAACTGAATCAGAGGAGGAAAGGGAGCCAACACTCAATGAGTTTATGAGGAGAGCAAGGGCCAAAGGAAAGAGGCCAGCTGTTGAGGTTGAACAAGAGGGGAGTGAAAGTGAGAGTGAGGAAGAAGAAAGTGAGGAAGAAGAACTAATGGATGATGGAGAAGCTGAGTCTTGTGGATTGTCAAAGAAGCAGCTTTATGATGCTTTCATGAGGATGGAGTTCTTGGGAACCAGATATCCACATAAGGAGACCATGGAGAAGCTTGCCATTGATGAAGATGTGGAGTGTCTCTTTGAGAAGAGCAGCCTTACCAAGTTCATGGGGCTTTGTATGGAGGGGTATAGAGAGGAAAGCTGTGAGTTCCTAGCCACTGTCAAGCTGCACACATATGTGAGGAAGGATGCTGTAGTAGGAGCTGGTCACATTTCTTTCACAATCAAAGGGAAGAAGCATGAGCTCTCAATGAAGAAGCTGGCTGATGTGTTTGGTTTTGAGGTTGGGAGCAATAGGAGCTTGATGGTTCCAAGAGAAGAACTGTATGCTGTGTGGGAAACCATTGGGGATAACAAGCTCTACTCATCCTCCAACTCCAAGAGCTCAAGGATTAGGAGCCCAGTCTTGAGGTACTACCACAAAGCTCTTGCCAACACCTTCTTTGCTAGGAAGGAAACTGGAAACATCAATGAGGGAGAGTTAAAGATGATTGACTTGGCTCTCAATGGAGTTCTTCTTCAAGCAAGGAATGGAACCATCATCCTTGGTAGCACTGTGGAGATTGATCTTGCAATGGTGCTGATAGACCATATGATATATTTGAGAAGTTGGGTAGGCAAGCTTGAGAACAAGGGTTCAAGAGGAGCACTTACCATTGGAGGCATCATTACTCCAATTCTTCAAGCTGCTAACATTCCACTTAGAGGAGAAGGGGTCTCACCAAGATGGATTGATTCCAGCTACCTAACCTCTACACTCATCCTAGCCAAGGAGATGCATCAAGGAAACCATATCTTTAACTTTGAGCTGCCAACAGTTGGGAAGAAACAAGTGATCCTACCAAACAAAGAGCTCACTACCATTCAAGAAGGAGCCAACATTGATTTTTGGCCAGCTGATGAGTACTTATTTGATGGAGTAGTACAGCCTAGAGTTGATGCAGCTGGAGATGTAGAGATGGGTGATGGAGAGGAGCAGTTCTACTTTGAGAACTATGAGCCCAATCCAAGGGATAGTAGAGGAGTGAGAGAGCATAGCAAGAGGTTGACATTGCTGCAAAAGTGGAACAAATGGCATGGGAAGAGGTTTGACAAGCTCAAGAAGAAGGTGACCAACATGGCTAAGTCCATTAGAGGCCTGAAGAAGGAAGTTGCTGACTTGAAGAGTGGAAACTCTTCACCAACTCCATCAAGCCCTTTGAGGAGGAGTGGCTCAACTAGAGCACTTTCAAGAGTTGCAAACCCTGTGGAACCAGCTAGGGCTTCAATGTATGAGCCAAATCAGAGGAAGAGGAGCTCAAGTACCCGAGAACAACAGTTTTCAAGGCACTCGACCGGGTCACTCGAGCACCCACTCGACCGAGCACCTTGGAGCCACTCGACCGAGTTCCAGCCTAGACCACCATTTGGCTTCCCACCTCCAGCTGCTTATCCAGGCTATCCAGGTTACCCCCCCATACCACCACAATACTTTATGGATCCAGCACAATACCATCAGTACCAGCAGTACCAGACTCAAGATATGGATACTCGCTGTCCAGCTCGACCCCCCCACTCGGACATGCACTCGACCGAGTCACGGTCGATTGGCATTGTCGAGCTGCCCCAATCACCTTCTTCCAGTCACCAGCAGGATCCCAGCTACACCTTTGATAGTATGCAGGAGGATGTGGACAGCTTCTTCTCCAATCCTTGAGGTAACATTATCACCTTACCATTGTATATACCATAGCATTTCATATGTTGTGTTTTGTTTTAAGTCTTGAATCCTCAAGCAAATTTCTTTCACACAAGGGACTGTGTGATTTAAGTTTGGGGGAGGGTTTGAGATAGCATTTGATGTTGTGTTTTGTTTTCTTATTTCAAATTTTTATCATCATCATGTTAGCACTTGCATAATCATCTAAGGCATAGGAAAACCATAAAAATTTGAAAATTTTTTGCAAAAATCTTTATAAAAAAAAGAGTGTTCATGTAGTTTGCATTACATATTTAAGTATTTTGTTTATCATATAGGACTGTTTGCATTAGGGATCTATGATGAGTTTTTCCTTGTTAGCTTGCTTAATTCACTAGACTAAGATCAATGCCCAAGTTAATAGTACTTTGATGCTAGTTGAGTGGTTCGAAACATAAGATTGAACCAAGCCTTGAATTCCTGAATTGCATTTGGTCTAAATTGAAGCATGTTGTGATTTGATGCCATTTCCTATCTATAAGAACCTAATATTGACTGTTAATTATCAATGTATGCATTGCTTTAAACTCATGGATACCATATACTTATTTGGATCATCTTTCTCCTTTTGCCACTCTTGTTGATCCAAGTAGCTGATTTCACTTTTAAATCAATTTCCCTACCCCTAACCAAACCTTCTTTCAAGCCATGTTTATTCTTGTGTGTGTGAGGCCTATTTTTGGGATTGAGCTTGGTAGAAAGTGTTAGGTTTGAACTGACAAGAGTAAAACCTTGTGTAGTTCTAGTTTGCATTTTTCAAACTAGATAGGACTAGGTGGTTCACTTGTTGGGTTTGGGACTTGGCTGTCATGAAAAGAAAAGAGGAAAAAGAGAAAGAAAAGGTTAGAGTCTTTAGGAGGGGAATGTGTTTAAGTAAATTTAAAGTCTAGTGAAAGAATGGGAAGAATAAGGTTATCTAAGATGGTTCTAGTTAAAGAAAAGAAAAGAAAGCAAAGTGAAGTTTAGCAAAAAGCTTATATGTCTTAAGAATAAGAAGAAAAGAGAACCATAGCAATAAGAAAAAAAAATTCCCATTCCACTAGAAAGATCAATTAAGAAACCTCTCCTAAGACTTGAAAACCAAAAGAGAAAAGGGTGAAAGAGAAAAGAAGAAGTTAAAGGGTAGCACTAGGATCATTTGGGTTTAGATTGATAGGATAAACACTTTGGGTACCTTTGGGTAGACAAGGCTTTATTCTTGTATGTGTCTAGGTGTTCTTACCTTTAGCATTCTTCTAAAGCTCAATCCATTTTTATGAGAGAACCTTGATATTGACAAGCCCCACTCTAAAAAAAAGAGAGACCATCATTGTCTCAAAACCCTTTATTACCAAGCCAAATGAGTTTAAGCATTGCATAGAATTGATTCATGTTCTTGATTAATGAATGTTAAAGGAATTGGTTGATTTGAATGCATGTGGATATCTAAGGCTTAAATCAGTAAAGGTTGTGAAATGCTTGTCTAAAATTTTTAATTCCAGCTCATTCAACTTGCATCATAGTATTAGTAACTTGGACATTGATTCTAGATGGTCTATTTGCAAGCTTTAGGAGCTGAGATCCCACTTTCAAACCTCATCTACCTTCTTATGTCTTGTTTATTTGCTTGAGGGCAAGCAAAGACTAAGTTTGGGGGTGTTGATGTTCATATATTTTACCATGTTTTCCCTTAGTTTATTCACATCTTTTGCATCTTTTGCTAGCCATTTTCATCATTATTGTGTAGCTTTAGGACTAATCATGCATTAGAGTTTAGTTGCATTGCATTTGCATCTTTTCATGCATAAACAGGTGATTTTGGAGCTTAAGGAGCATGGAAACAATCCTGAGGAGAAGTGAAGCAATCTTGAAGGGAAAGCAAGAGAGTTAAGGCTGAAGAACCAAGGTCCAGAGTCCAACTCGACCAAGCACTCGACCGAGTGGGTAGATGGACTCGACCGAGTGGAGTGTGCACGAGAGAAGCCAGCTCGACCATGGACTCGACCGAGCACTGGTCGAGTTGACCGAGCTGTTGACTACTTTGACTTTTTCTATTTTTAGGGCTTCCACCTCCTCACCTATATAAGGCCTTGTAGCTGCAGCCACCAAAGTGTGCAACTTTTTAGATATTCCCTAAACCTAGTTTTTACCTATTTTAGTTTTATTCCTTTTGCATTTTTATTTTTAAGATCTTGTACTTCCTTAAAAAAGAAGACTAGATTCTTATATTTTGTTGGTTCTATAACTTTCAAGATATTGAGAATTTGAGTTTGATCCTTTCATCAATATTGAAGATCTTTGTTTAATCTTTCTAATAATGCAAGTTTCAATATTTTCTGGGTTTTTGACTTTGATCACCATGTATTGTTGTGAGTAGTTTCCTTAGGATCTTGAGGATGGGTTAGGATGGATTGATCTTGTGGTTTGTGTGACTTGGTCAAGCTTGATTTTTGTAGATCTCTTCTAGGGTAGATGATCTTAATGCTGATTCTATATCTGAGAGGGTAGAGTCTGATTTCAAGCTTCTTAGCATCACACCAATGTTTAGGAAGCATAGATAAGGCTAGATCTAGAGCTTACATTAGGCTTGCTAAGAGATTAGAGGTCTTGTTTGGTTTGAGATGTATTGCTTAATGCCTGCTTGTGTAGATTCTTTACTGTGTGAGAACAAGTCTAGAATTGCATAGGTTTGATTGTTTCTTGACCATGAGAGTGGGAGAAACTTGTCTTAGATTAATATGTCTAGAGGTTAGCTCAAAGTTTGCTTGAGATTTGTTGACCAAGTTAGATAACCACAATGATTAGTCCATCCCATGAATCCATCCTCAGGACCTTCTTTGTTTATTGAAATCTTAGTCTTAATCCTGTTGCTTGCTTGTTGTTTGATTGGATTTAGCATTACTCTGTTTTTATTGCATTGCTCTGTTTCTGCGTCTAGTCTAGCTCGACCACCCACTCGACCTACACTCGGTCGAGTGATGCTCGAGTTCATCCCCAGAACTCTGTGTCTATGATATTTGTTTGTTGTTTCATTCCTGTTTCATTCCAGTTGCATACATTTAGTTTTCAGTTCATTAATTATCTTGCATTAGTTCATTAGTAGTAGTCTCTGTTTCTGTTCTTGCTTTATCACTGTTTCAATCATTCAGTTTCATTTGCATCTAGTTGTTAGTTCTTGTAGTTTATTTTCTGCATTTTACATTTTCTTCCTAGGATTGTTAGTGACAAACAATCTTTACATTTGTCTTAACTTAGATTCATATGCATATCTTAATTGTTCACAAACACTCATTTAGGATTGATACCTCTTGTACTGCAATAGCATAAGGGGAATTGAAACACCCATTCATCATTCCATTCATATCTCACCATTGCATACATCATCATTCACACCACAATATAAACCTGTTTCACGAGTCTCCTTCTCCAAGTCAAATTCCCTCCTTACCCAACTACATTCTCACCTAAAGGCCTGTCCAACACAAATATAAAAGAAAACACATCAAAACTACAAGGAAAATAAACCATATTTACAAAGGATACCTTAGGGACTTCCTCCCTAGTGAGCTTGTTTAAAGTCACTAAGCTTGACTTTGGTGTCCTTTTTAGACTTGGTTTAGATACCAAGGAGGTGATGAAATCCTCCCTGGAACCTTTTGATCACTGGAAGTTGATCCTTGATCACCTCACCCTTAACACACAAACCATGTTTCTTTCTTGATTTTGAGCCTTGGTCTTGCCTTCCTTAAGGACCTCTTGTTCAGCTTAACTTGAAGATCCTCAACCATACTAGTCAACTCTTGAACTGACCTCTTAAGCTTTTCCACAGAATCATCTTGAAAGGAGAGCTTAGCCTTTGGAGTTGCTTCACCACTTGAACCTTCTTGACCTCCTTTGTCCTTGATAGTAAAAGGTTGATCATCAATGGTAGGAAGGTTGGTTGGGTTATAGATATTAAACTTCATGGCTATATCTTCAGCAATGTTCAAGGTCACAAGACCCTCTTTGACATCAATAACTGCTCCAACAGTGGCTAGGAATGGCCTTCCAAGAATGATTGGATCTTCAGGTTCCTTGTCCATCTCCAACACCACAAAATCAGTGTGAACCCTTGCCTTCCCTATCTTGACTGGGACATTCTCCAACCTTCCAACTATCTCCTTGTTTGACCCATCAGCTAAACATATATGAAGGTTGGTGGACTTGAAATCAGTTCTCCCAAGCTTTTGTGCTATGGAGTATGGCATCACACTTGTTGAAGCTCCCAAATCACGAAGGCATTGGTTGTAGTGAAGATAGCTAAGTGTGCAAGGCAGATAGAATGGACCTGGATCCTTAAGCTTGATTGGAATGATAAATCCTCCAAGGTCCTCAAGATCCTTCTCATCTTGAGCTTCAGCCTTCTTCTTTGACAAATCAAGCAAAAAGTCTTTGTAGAGAGGATATGGATCATACTGTTCCAAGGCAGGTCCTCTCTCTTCTTCTTGGTAAGCAATGGTGATCTCTTGTATGGCCAACACTTCCGCAACCACAGATTCTTCCTTCAAAACCCTCTCTTCTTCTTGTTGCTTAGCCATCATCTCCTTTCTCTCAATGATTTCCCTAAGCTCCTTAATCTTTTGTGCTTTGAAACGTCCTGGGAATGGAAGAGGTGGCTTGTAAGCAGGAGGAGTGTACTTAGCAGGCTTGACAGCTTCTGAGTCTGCAACTCGATCGACCACTCGAGCATGCACTCGATCGAGTGGCTGTTTGAGTACTTGGTCGAGTGCAATAACGGACTCCAGTTGCTTTGCACAAACATCACTTGGGGCTTCAGTAACTAATGAATTCCCCCAAACTTGGACTTCACTGTCCTCAGTGACTTCCTCATCAGAGATATGAATGGCTTTTGCAGTGAACTCCCTTGGATTTTGAACAGCTTTCCAGGGAGTTGGTTGGGTTTAGGAGCTGAAGTAGAGGCAATGTTACTCTCCATATACTTCATTCTGGAGTTGAGACCTTCAAACTTCATGTTCAGATCATTGTACTGTGATGTGAGCCTTTGATTCAACTCAGCAAACTGCTTGGCTTCCTCAATCTTGCCTTGTGTTTGCCCAATCAACAACTGTTGCATCATTGCTCTTAAGTCTTGTTCCTGGCCTTGGTTAGTCTGAAACCCTGGTGGGGGACACAATTGGGGCTGGAACACTTGGTGTTGTTGCTTGGGGATGTAGTTTTGTTGCTATTGAGGTTGAGGAGGTGGATAGACCTGGTCTTGAGGGTTGGCCACATTGGTGCTCCTATAAGAGAGATTGTTGTTCTTGAAACCTCCTTGGTTGTAGCCTTTGAATCCTCCCTGGTTTTGCATGTAGCACAACTCAGCAAATTCAGGCTCCCCCTCTTGAACTGGAGCTTCCTCTTCACAAATGAAGTGAATGGACTTGGATTGGCTGAGGAGGATCTTGTCAAGCTTCTCATTGACCATCTTCAAATCCTTCTTATACTTGTCCTCTTGATCAGTTGAGGAGCTCCTTATGGTCCTATCATAGTCCTCATCATAATTGCCATCAGATTGAGCAAGATTCTCAACTAATTCCCATCCTTCTTCCACATTCTTGTTGAGGAAGTTGCCATTGGAGGCTGTGTCAAGAAGCATTCTTATCTTGGGAAGCACTCCTCTATACAAGGTGCTTAGAAGTGACTCATTGCTGAAGCCATGGTGAGGACACTGAGTTTGGAATCCTTTAAACCTCTCCCAAGCTTCACAAAAGCTCTCATTATTCCTTTGAGCAAACCCAGAAATCTCATTCCTCAGCCTAGCAGTCCTTGCATTGGAGAAGAACTTGGCCAGAAAAGCTTTCTTGCATGCATCCCATGTGGTGATAGCTCCAGTAGGTAGAGTCTTCTCCCAAAGGTGAGCTTTGTCTCCAAGAGAAAATGGGAAGAGCCTTAATTTGAATCCATCTTCACTCACTCCATTGATCTTTGTGAGTCCACAGATTCTGTCAAACTCATCAAGGTGATCTAGTGGATCCTCCATTGGCAACCCATGAAACTTGTTGGCTTGTATCATTGAGATCAATCCACTCTTGATCTCAAAGTTATTGTTTGCTACTGAAGGTGGCACAATTCCAGCCCTTTGGTTGTGGGTATTGGGTGCATCTCCTGCACCAATGTGCCTTGGTCTTTGCTCATGGATAGCTTGTTGCTCCATGATGTCTTGACCTTGTTGTTGTTGAACTACTCTTCCTTGCTTATGTCTCAAACCCTTTTGTAGTCTGTGGATGTTGTCAATAGGCTGTTGAAGACTATCTTTGCCTTTTGACCTTGTGTGCATCAACAAACTCTACTACAGACTCGAACAGGTACACGGTCGAGCGCAGGCTCGAGTGGGTGGTCGAGTCGACTGGGAAGTAATGGCTAATTTGATCCGGCTTCTGGCTCGATCAAGTGCTCGATCACAGCTCGGTCGAGTGGTGGTCGAGTAGGTGGTCGAGTGGGTACCTGAAACACAAAACAGCCAAGCAAAGGAAGATTCCAGTTCAGTAACTTCACAAGTGTTTAAAACGAACTTAATCTTAGACTAATAATGATCCTAAATGTCACAAAACACACTTAAATGGGCAACGGCGCCAAAATGAAACTGATTTTCTTTGTGGTGTATGAATGAATGATGTATGGAATGATGATGTATGGAATGAATAGAAGTCAGGGTGTTTCAATTCCCCTTATGCAGTTGCAGTATAAGAGGTGTCAATCCTATCTGAGTGATTGTGAACAGTTAAGATGTGCATATGAGTCTAAGTCAAGCCAATTGTAAAGATTGTTTGTCACTAACAATCCTAAAATGAGATATGAAATGCAGAAAATAAAAACAACTAGAACAAGATACTAAATGCAAACAGAACAGACAAATTAAAGCTATAATGAAACTAGAACAAAGATAGAAACTATGCTAATGAACTAATGCAAGACAAGTAATGAACTGGAAACTACGTGAATGCAATGGAAATGAAACAGGAATGAAACAAGACAATCACAAATCAAAAACACAAGTTCTGGGGATGAACTCGAGCAGCACTCGACCGAGTGTAGGTCGAGTACGTGGTCGAGCTAGACTTAAACGTGAAAACAGAGCAACACAAGAAAAACAGAGCAATGCTAAAACTAATCAAACAACAAGCAAGCAATGATATTTAGACTAAGATTTCAATAAACAAAGAAGACCTTGAGGAGGGATTCATGGGCTGAGCTAATCGTTGTGGTTATCTAACTTGGTCAACAAATCTCAAGCAAACTTTGAGCTGATCTCTAGACATATTATTCTAATACATGTTTAATCCACTCTCATGGCAAGAAACAATCAAACCTATGCATTTCTAGACTTGTTCTCACAAAGAAAAGAATCTACACAAGCAGGCATTAAGCAATACATCTCAAACCAAACAAGACTTCTAATCTCTTAGCAAGCCTAATGGTAAGCTCTAGATCTAGCCTTATCTATGCTCCTTAGACATTGGTGTGATGCTAAGATGCTTGAAATCAAACCCTACCTTCTCAGATGTAGGATCAGCATTAAGATCATCTAGCCTAGAAGAGATCTACAACAATCAAGCTTGACCAAATCAAACAAACCACAAGATCAACCCAGCCTAACCCATCCTCAAGGTCCTAAACAAACTACTCACAAGAACACATGGTGAAATATGTCAAAAACCCAAAAAATAATGAAACTTGCATCATTGGAAAGATGAAACAGAGATCTACAATATTGATGAAGGAATAAAACTCGAAATCTTAATACTTTGAAAGTTATGAAACAAACAAAATATAAGAATCTAGTCTTTCTCTCTCAAACAAGTACAAAATCTAAAATAAAAGAAAAGTGCAAAAGGAATAATATCTAAAAAAGGTAAAAACTAGGTTTTAGACTCTATAAAAAGCTGGACCCTTTGGTGGCTGCAGGTACAAGGGCTTTTTATAGGAGATGAGGTGGAAGCCCTAAATATACAAAAAGTCAAAGCAGTCAACGGCTCGGTCAACTCGACCAGTGCTCGGTCGAGTGGCTGGTCGAGCTGGCTTCTCTCGTGCATTCTCCACTCGGTCGAGTCCTCCTCAGCACACGGTCGAGTGGTGATCGAGTGGTGCGGTCGAGTTGGACTCTGGACCTTGATTCTACAGCCTTAACTCTCTTGTTTTCTCCTCAGGATTGCTTCACTTCTCCTCAGCATTGCTTCCATGCTCCTTACGCTCCAAAATCACCTGTTTATGCATGAAAAGATGCAAATGCAATGCAACTATACTCTAATGCATGATTAGTCCTAAAGCTACACAATAATGGACTAAATGGATAGCAAAAGATGCAAAAGTTGTGAATAAACTAAGGGAAAAGAAGGTAAAATATATGAACATCAGAAGGGCCACTCGACGCCCCACTCGATCATGCACTCGACCGAGTGGTGGTTCGAGCAGCCGGTCGAGCCAGATGCCGTGTCCAAGGTGAGAGAGAGTTGAGGAAGATCCTGAGAGGACTGAAAGTGAGGAGGAAAGGGAGTCAACTCTCAATGAGTTCATGAGGAGACACTAGGCCAAAGGGAAGAGGCCAGCAGTTGAGGTTGAACAAGAGGAGAGTGAGAATGAGAGTGAGGAAGAAAGTGAAAAAGAAGAGATAGAGGATGATGGAGAAGCTGAGTCCTGTGGGTTGTCAAAGAGGCAACTCTATGATGCTTTCATGAGAATAGAGTTCTTAGGGACTAGATATCCACACAAGGAAACCATGGAGAAGCTAGCCATTGGTGAAGATGTGGAGTATCTCTTTGAGAAGAGCAACCTAACTAAGTTTATGGGGCTTTGCATGGAGGGATACAAAGAAGAGAGTTGTGAGTTTCTAGCCACAGTCAAGCTGCATACATATGCAAGGAAGGATGCTGAGTTTGGAGCTGGTCACATTGCTTTCACAATCAAAGGGAAAAGGTATGAACTTTCAATGAAGAAGATAGCCAATGTGTTTGGTTTTGAGGTTGGGAGCAATAGGAGTTTGATGATTCCAAGAGAAGAGCTCTATGCTGTGTGGGAAACTATTGGGGACAACAAATACTACTCATCCTCCAATTCCAAGAGTTCAAGGATAAGGAGCCCAGTCCTAAGGTACTTCCACAAAGCTCTTGCCAACACCTTCTTTGCTAGGAAGGAAACTGGGAATATTAATGAGGGGGAGCTAAAGATGATTGATTTGGCTCTCAATGGAGTCATCTTCCAAGCAAGAAATAGCACCATCATTCTTGGGAGCACTGTGGAGACTGACCTAGCAATGGTGCTCATTGACCACATGATTTACTTGAGAAGTTGGGTAGGCAAGTTGGAGAACAAAGGATCAAGAGGAGCACTAACCATTGGAGGCATCATTACTCCAATCCTTCAAGCTGCTAAGGTTCCACTTAGAGGAGAAAGGGTTTCACCAAGATGGATTGACTCTAGCTACCTCACCTCTACTCTCATCCTAGCCAAGGAGATGCATCAAGGGAATCACATTTTCAACTTTGAACTTCCAACACTTGGGAAAAAGCAACTGATTTTGCCTAACCAAGAGCTCACCACCATTCAAGAAGGAGCCAACATTGACTTATGGCCAGCTGAGGAGCATTTGTTTGATGGGATAGTTCAACTTAGAGTTGATGAAGCTGGAGATGTGCAAATGGCTGATGGGGAGGAGCAATTTTACTTTAAGGATTATGAGCTCAACCCAAGAGAAAGTAGAGGAGTGAGGGAGGCTACCAAGAGATTAACCCTTCTGCAAAAATGGAACAAATGGCATGGGAAGAGGTTTGATAAGCTGAAGAAGAAGGTGACCAACATGGCTAAGTCCATCAAGGGCTTAAAGAAGGAGATTGCTGAGTTGAAGAGTGGGAATTCTTCACCTACACCATCAAGCCCTTTGAGGAGGAGTAGCTCAACTAGAGCACTTTCTAGAGTTGCGAACCCTGTGGAACCAGCTAGGGCCTCAATGTATGAGCCAAATCAGAGGAAGAGGAGCTCAAGTACCCGAGAACAACTATTTTCAAGGTACTCGACCGGGTCACTCGAGCACCCACTCGACCAAGCACCTCCAATGCACTCGGCCGAGTTCCAGCCCAGATCAACCTATGGCTTTCCACCTCCAGCTGCTTATCCAGGATATCAAGGTTACCCTCCCATCCCACCCCAGTACTTCATGGATCCAGCACTCTACCAGCAGTTCTACCAGCAGCAAGGTCAACATTTTGACACTCGTGGTCCAGCTCGACCCCCCCACTCGAGCACGTACTCGACCGAGTCCCGGTCGATTCCCATCGTCGAGCTGCCCCAATCTCCACGTCCAAGTCACCAGCAAGACCCCAACTACTCCTATGACAGCATGCAGATGGATGTGGACAACTACTTCCACAATCCCTAAGGTACCACTATCACCTTCACTTGTAGATATCATTGCATTTGACATTGTGTTTTGTTTTTTGTTTTTCATCTTGAATCCTCAATCAAATTTCTTTCACACAGGGACTGTGTGATTTAAGTTTGGGGGAGGGTTTGAGATAGCATTTGACATTGTGTTTTGTGATTCTTATTTCAAATTTTTAGCATCATCATGTTAATACTTGCATAGCATCTAAGGCATAGAAAAACCCTAAAAATTTGAAATTTTTTGCAAAAATCTTTATAAAAAAAGAGTGTTCATGTAGTTTGCACTGCACATTAGGATCTTGTTTAGCATGTTTCATGTAGGATTGTATAGTATTTACATTAGGGATCTATGATGAGTATTCCCTTGTTAGCTTGTTTATTCACTAGACTAGGATCAATGCCCAAGTTAATAGTACTTTGATGCTAGTTGAGTGGTTAGAAGAATAAGATTGAACCAAGCCTTGAATTCCTACATTGCATTTGGTCTAAATTGAAGCATGTTGAGATTTGAAACCATTTCCTATTTATAAGAACCTAATATTGACTTTCAATTATCAATGTGTGCATTGCTTTAAACTCATGGATACCATATACATATTTGGATCATCTTCTTCCTTTTTACCACTCTTGTTGATCCAAGTAGCTGATTTCCTCATTAAGAATCAGTTCCCCTACCCCTAAACCAAACCTTCTTTCAAGCCATGTTTATTCTTGTGTGTGTGAGGCCTATTTTTGGGATTGAGCTTGGTAGAAAGTGTTAGGTTTGAACTGACAAGAGTAAAGCCTTGTGTAGTTCTAGTTTGCATTTTTCAAACTAGATAGGACTAGGTGGTTCACTTGTTGTGTTTGGGACTTGGCTGTCATGAAAAGAAAAGAGGAAAAAGAGAAAGAAAAGGTTAGAGTCTTTAGGAGGGGAATGTGTTTAAGTAAATTTAAAGTCTAGTGAAAGAATGGGAAGAATAAGGTTGTTTAAAGATGGTTCTAGTTAAAGAAAAGAAAGAAAGAAAAGAGAAGTCTAGCAAAATGCTTATATGTCTTAAGAATAAGAAGAAAAGAGAACCATAGCAAATAAGTAATAATCCCCCATTCCACTAGAAAGATCAAATAAGAAACCTCTCCTAAGACTTTAAAACCAAAAGAGAAAAGGGTGAAAAAGAAGAAAAGAAGTTAAAGGGTAGCACTAGGATCAATTGGGTTTAGATTGATAGGATAAACACTTTGGGTGCCTTTGGGTAGACAAAGTTTTGTTCTTGTATGTGTCTAAGTGTTCTTACCTTTAGCATTCTTCTAAAGCTCAATCCATTTTTTTTATGAGAGAATCTTGATATTGATAAGCCCTACTCTAAAAAGAGACCATCATTGTCTCTAAACCTTTTACTGCCAAGCCAAATGAGTTTAAGCATTGCATAGAATTGATTCATGTTCTTGATTAATGAATGTTAAAGGAAATGGTTGATTTGAATGCATGTGGATGTCTAAGGCTCAAATCAGTGAAGGTTGTGATATGCTTGTCTAAAGTCTTTAAGTATAGCTCATTCAACTTGCATCATAGTACTAGTAACTTGGACATTGATTCTAGATAGTCTATTTGCAAGCTTTAGGAGCTGAGATCCCACTTTAAAACCTCACCTACCTTCTTTTGTCTTGATTATTTGCTTGAGGGCAAGCAAAGACTAAGTTTGAGGGTGTTGATGTTCATATATTTTACCTTGTTTTCCCTTAGTTTATTCACAACTTTTGCATCTTTTGCTATCCATTTAGGCCATTATTGAGTAGCTTTAGGACTAATCATGCATTAGAGTATAGTTGCATTGCATTTGCATCTTTTCATGCATAAACAGGTGATTTTGGAGCTTAAGGAGCATGGAAGCAATGCTGAGGAGAAGTGAAGCAATCCTGAGGAGAAAACAAGAGAGTTAAGGTTGTAGAATCAAGGTCCAGAGTCCAACTCGACCGCACCACTCGACCACCACTCGACCGTGTGCTGAGGAGGACTCGACCGAGTGGAGAGTGCACAAGAGAAGCCAGCTCGACCAGCCACTCGACCGAGCACTGGTCGAGTTGACCGAGCCGTTGACTACTTTGACTTTTTGTATTTTTAGGGCTTCCACCTCATCTCCTATATAAAGCCCTTGTACCTGCAGCCACCAAAGAGTCCAGCTTTTTAGAGAGTCTAAAACCTAGTTTTTACCTTTTTTAGATTTTATTCCTTTTGCACTTTTCTTTTATTTTAGATTTTGTACTTGTTTGAGAGAGAAAGACTAGATTCTTATATTTTGTTTGTTTCATAACTTTCAAAGTATTAAGATTTCGAGTTTTATTCCTTCATCAATATTGTAGATCTCTGTTTCATCTTTCTAATGATGCAAGTTTCATTATTTTCTGGGTTTTTGACATATTTCACCATGTGTTCTTGTGAGTAGTTTGTTTAGGACCTTGAGGATGGGTTAGGCTGGGTTGATCTTGTGGTTTGTTTGATTTGGTCAAGTTTGACTGTTGTAGATCTCTTCTAGGCTAGATGATCTTAATGCTGATCCTATATCTGAGAAGGTAGGGTTTGATTTCAAGCATATTAGCATCACACCAATGTCTAAGGAGCATAGATAAGGCTAGATCTAGAGCTTACCATTAGGCTTGCTAAGAGATTAGAAGTCTTGTTTGGTTTGAGATGTATTGCTTAATGCCTGCTTGTGTAGATTCTTTTCTTTGTGAGAACAAGTCTAGAAATGCATAGGTTTGATTGTTTCTTGCCATGAGAGTGGATTAAACATGTATTAGAATAGTATGTCTAGAGATCAGCTCAAAGTTTGCTTGAGAATTGTTGACCAAGTTAGATAACCACAACGATTAGCTCAGCCCATGAATCCCTCCTCAAGGCCTTCTTTGTTTATTGAAATCTTAGTCTAAATATCATTGCTTGCTTGTTGTTTAATTAGTTTTAGCATTGCTTTGTTTTTCTTGTGTTGCTCTGTTTTCACGTTTAAGTCTAGCTCGACCACGTACTCGACCTACACTCGGTCGAGTGCTGCTCGAGTTCATCCCCAGAACTTGTGTTTTTGATTTGTGATTGTCTTGTTTCATTCCTGTTTCATTTCCATTGCATTCACGTAGTTTCCTATTCATTACTTGTCTTGCAATAGTTCATTAGCATAGTGTATATCTCTGTTCTAGTTTCATTATATCTTTAATTTGTCTGTTCTGTTTGCATTTAGTATCTTGTTCTAGTTGTTTTTACTTTCTGCATTTCTTATCTCATTTTAGGATTGTTAGTGACAAACAATCTTTACAATTGGCTTGACTTAGACTCATATTCACATCTTAATTGTTCACAATCACTCAGATAGGATTGACACCTCTTATACTGCAACTGCATAAGGGGAATTGAAACACCCTGACTTCTATTCATTCCATACATCATCATTCCATACATCATTCATTCATACACCACAAAGAAAGTCAGTTTCATAAGACTTTCGTTGGTGTCCTAGTGATCAAGTAACACGCCGTCAGGACCGCATCTCCCCAAAACCTCTTTGTGACATTGGTGTGAAACATCATTGATCTTGCCACTTCCATGAGATGACGGTTCTTCCTCTCCGCCACTCCATTTTGTTGTGGTGTGTATGGGCAACTTGTTTGTTATAGTATGCCATGCTTTGCTAAGTGTTCTTTGAGTTTGTGGCTTGTGTATTCTCCTCCATTATCCGATCTTAGTACCTTAATTTTAGCATTGAAGTGATTAGTGACATAGTTCTGAAAATTAACAAAGGCATCATAGACTCTATCTTTAGATGGTAACAAGGTAAGCCATGTGTACTTAGATTTTTCATCAATAAAGGTCACAAAATACTTGTTGTTATCTCTAGATAGGCAAGGAGATGTCCACACATCAGAATGTACCAAATCAAAGCAATGATCATTTAAGGTAGTAGACTTAGGAAAAACTGACTTGCAATGTTTACCAAGAATACAAGCCTCACACTTAGAGTTATCAAATGAACCATTAGGCAACATTAATTTAAAAGCATGAGAGTGAGGGTGGCCTAGCCTAGCATGCCACACATCACTTGAGTCACTACTAAGATTTGAAATAAACGAAAAAAAATTTGAAGAACTTGGTGAAGTTTTCTCTAGGACATAGAGATCTCCTCTAGCCTCCCCTTCTCCAAGGATCTTTCCAGTCTCAATATCCTGAAAATGTACACTATTAGGTCCAAATATAGTATAACAATTGAGATCAGTAGTAGCTTTCTTAACCGATAGAAGATTAGATGTGAAAGTAGGCATAAAGAAGGCCTTTGAGTGTTTATCAAACAATTTCAAATCTCCTATTCCTTTAACTGGTATACGGTCCCTATTGGCAATAATAACATTCCCTACAGCTTGTTTTATGTTGTTTATGAGACTAGGATTGCTTATCATATGGTGAGAAGCACCTGAGTCAACAACAAGGGAGTTACTAGGTTTTGAGGCAAAGAAAGAGATACCGGAATCCTTTAGTGCAGCAATGGACTTGATGAGGGCCTCCAGGTCTGACTTCCTCACAAGATCTCCGTAGGATGCGGCCATGGCCGTGGCTGTTGTCCCTCCTTGGTTCGCTGCACCGGTACCTTGACCGCTAGGCCCTTCTTGCGAGAGGTTAGCCTTGAACTTAGCCGGTTTGAGATAAGGGTGAAGGATCCAGCACTTGTCCTTCACATGGCCTCTCTTCTTACAGTGATCACATACCACCATCCTCCTGTCCTCATGCTTGTAAGTCCCCTTGTTGGCGGTGGCCAACTCTTCTTTCCCACTAAGAGACCAAGTGAACCTTGTTCTTTTGGACTTGGGAACACACATCATCAAGGGTGGGTAGCTTATCACTACGAAGGATGTGTTTGATGAGATCGTTAAACACCGGGTTAAGAGTGAGTAAGAGGCCAAAGACCTTGTCTTGCTCTTTTCTCTCGTTGAGGATGGCCGGATCGATTGTACTTGGCCTAAGCATCTCAAGTTCGGCCCATAGTGACCTAAACTTCCCAAAATGCTTTGTGAACTCTAAGTCTTCTTGGTGGAGACTGTTAATCGCCTTCTTGACTTCAAATACTCGAGTCAAGTTGGTCACATTCCCATAGACGTTCACAAGCGTCTCCCATAGCTCCTTAGCCGTCTCGCAGTACGAGTAAGCTTCTAGGATCAGAAAGTGTGACAATCTAATGAATTTTACTAATTGTAAGAGTTCGGGATGAATTTGGAGTGTTTTGACAGCACTTAAAACCCATTTTATCCCAAAACAGTCTTAAACCGAGAAAACAGGCTAAAACTGAGAGAAAACATTGATTTGAAGCAGTAAACAGCTATGTTACTCTTTCTAGGGTCGAAATATGTAACAATCCAATGCATTTGACTCACTGTAAGAGTTCAGGTTGAATTTGGAGTGTTTAGACACCAATTATACCCATTTTGTCCCGAAACAGGCTAAAACCAAGAAAACATTGATTTGAAGCAGTAAATAGCTTTGTTACTATTTCTAGGGTTAGAATGTCTGACAGTCAAATGCATTTTACTAATTGAAAGAGTTTGGGATGAATTTGGAGTGTTTAGACAACACTTAAACCCGTTTTATCCCAAAACAGGCTTAAATCTAGAAAACAGGCTAATACCGAGAGAAAACATTGATTCGAAGCAGTAAACAGCTATGTTACTCTTTCTAGGGTCAACATATGTAACAATCTAATGCATTTGAGTAATTACAAGAGTTCATGTTGAATCTGGAGTGTTTAAACACCACTTTTACCCATTTTGTCCTGAAATAGGCTAAAACCGAGAAAACAATAATTCGAGGCAGTAAACAGCTTTGTTACTGTTAATAGTGTCAGAATGTGTGACAATCCAATGCATTTGACTAATTTTAAGAGTTCAGAATAAATTTGGAGTGTTTAGACGACACTTAAACCCGTTTTATCCCAAAACAGGCTTAAACCAAGAAAAGAGGCTAAAACCGAGAGAAAACATTGATTCGAAGCAGTAAACAGCTATGTTACTCTTTATAGGGTCAAAATTTGTAACAATCCAATGCATTTGACTAATTATAAGAGTTCAGTTTAATTTGGAGTGTTTAGACACCACTTATACCCATTTTGTCCCGAAACAGGCTAACACCGAGAAAACATTAATTCAAAGCAGTAAACAGCTTTGTTAATCTTTCTAGGGTCAGAATGTGTGATATTCAAATGCATTTTCCAAATAGTAAGCGTTCGAGATGAATTTGGAGTGTTTAGACAACACTTAAACCCGTTTTATCCCAAAATAAGCTTAAACCAAGAAAACAGGCTAAAACCAAGAGAAAACATTGATTCGAAGCAGTAAACAGCTATGTTACTCTTTATAGGGTCAAAATATGTAACAATCCAATGCATTTGACTAATTATAAGAGTTCGAGTTTAATTTGGAGTGTTTAGACACCATTTATACCCATTTTGTCCCGAAACAGGCTAAAACCAAGAAAAAATTGATTCAAAGCAGTAAACAGCTTTGTTACTTTTTCTAGGATCAGAAAGTGTGACACTCTAATGAATTTTACTAATTGTAAGAGTTCGGGATGAATTTGGAGTGTTTTGACAACACTTAAAACCCATTTTATCCCAAAACAGTCTTAAACCGAGAAAACAGGCTAAAACTGAGAGAAAACATTGATTTGAAGCAGTAAACAGCTATGTTACTCTTTCTAGGGTCGAAATATGTAACAATCCAATGCATTTGACTCACTGTAAGAGTTCAGGTTGAATTTGGAGTGTTTAGACACCAATTATACCCATTTTGTCCCGAAACAGGCTAAAACCAAGAAAACATTGATTTGAAGCAGTAAACAGCTTTGTTACTATTTCTAGGGTTAGAATGTGTGACATTCAAATGCATTTTACTAATAGTAAGAGTTTGAGATGAATTTGGAGTGTTTAGACAATACTTAAACCCGCTTTATCCAAAAACAGGCTTAAATCTAGAAAACAGGCTAATACCGAGAGAAAACATTGATTCGAAGCAGTAAACAGCTATGTTACTCTTTCTAGGGTCAAAATATGTAACAATCTAATGCATTTGAGTAATTACAAGAGTTCATGTTGAATTTGGAGTGTTTAAACACCACTTTTACCCATTTTGTCATGAAATGGGCTAAAACCGAGAAAACAATGATTCGAGGCAGTAAACAGCTTTGTTACTGTTAATAGTGTCAGAATGTGTGACAATCCAATGCATTTGACTAATTTTAAGAGTTCAGAATAAATTTGGAGTGTTTAGACGACACTTAAACCCGTTTTATCCCAAAACAGGCTTAAACCAAGAAAAGAGGCTAAAACCGAGAGAAAACATTGATTCGAAGCAGTAAACAGCTATGTTACTCTTTATAGAGTCAAAATATGTAACAATCCAATGCATTTGACTAATTATAAGAGTTCAAGTTTAATTTGGAGTGTTTAGACACCACTTATACCCATTTTGTCCCGAAACAGGCTAACACCGAGAAAACATTGATTCAAAGCAGTAAACAGCTTTATTAATCTTTCTAGGGTCAGAATGTGTGACAGTCAAATGCATTTTACAAATAGTAAGCGTTCGAGATGAATTTGGAGTGTTTAGACAACACTTAAACCCGTTTTATCCCAAGACAAGCTTAAACCAAGAAAACAGGCTGAAACCAAGAGAAAACATTGATTCGAAGCAGTAAACAGCTATGTTACTCTTTATAGGGTCAAAATATGTAACAATCCAATGCATTTGACTAATTATAAGAGTTCGAGTTTAATTTGGAGTGTTTAGACACCATTTATATCCATTTTGTCCCGAAACGGGCTAACACCGAGAAAAAATTGATTCAAAACAGTAAACAGCTTTGTTACTTTTTCTAGGATCAGAATGTGTGACAATCTAATGAATTTTACTAATTGTAAGAGTTCGGGATGAATTTGGAGTGTTTTGACAACACTTAAATCCATTTTATCCCAAAACAGGCTTAAACCGAGAAAACAGGCTAAAACTGAGACAAAACATTGATTCGAAGCAGTTAACAGCTATGTTACTCTTTCTAGGGTCAAAATATGTAACAATCCAATGCATTTGACTCACTGTAAGAGTTCAGGTTGAATTTGGAGTGTTTAGACACCAATTATACCCATTTTGTCCCGAAACAGTCTAAAACCAAGAAAACATTGATTTGAAGCAGTAAACAGCTTTGTTACTATTTCTAGGGTTAGAATGTGTGACAGTCGAATGCATTTTACTAATAGTAAGAGTTTGAGATGAATTTGGAGTGTTTAGACAACAGTTAAACTCGCTTTATCCAAAAACATGCTTAAATCTAGAAAACAGGCTAATACCGAGAGAAAACATTAATTCGAAGCAGTAAACAACTATGTTACTCTTTCTAGGCTCTAAATATGTAACAATCTAATGCATTTGAGTAATTACAAGAGTTCATGTTGAATTTGGAGTGTTTAAACACCACTTTTACCCATTTTGTCCTGAAATAGGCTAAAACCGAGAAAACAATGATTCGAGACAGTAAACAGCTTTGTTACTGTTAATAGTGTCAGAATGTGTGACAATCCAATGTATTTGACTAATTTTAAGAGTTCGGAATAAATTTGGGGCGTTTAGACGACACTTAAACCCGTTTTATCCCAAAACAGGCTTAAACCAAGAAAAGAGGCTAAACCCGAGAGAAAACATTGATTCGAAGCAGTAAACAGCTATGTTACTCTTTATAGGGTCAAAATATGTAACAATCCTATGCATTTGACTAATTATAAGAGTTCAGTTTAATTTGGAGTGTTTAGACACCACTTATACCCATTTTGTCCCGAAACAGGCTAACACCGAGAAAACATTGATTCAAAGCAATAAACAGCTTTGTTAATCTTTCTAGGGTCAGAATGTGTGACAATCCAATGCGTTTGACTAATTGTAAGAGTTCAGAATAAATTTGGAGTGTTTAGACGACACTTAAACCCGTTTTATCCCAGAACAGGCTTAAACCAAGAAAAGAGGCTAAAACCGAGAGAAAACATTGATTCGAAGCAGTAAACAGCTATGTTACTCTTTATAGAGTCAAAATATGTAACAATCCAATGCATTTGACTAATTATAAGAGTTCAAGTTTAATTTGGAGTGTTTAGACACCACTTATACCCATTTTGTCCCAAAACAGGCTAACACCGAGAAAACATTGATTCAAAGCAGTAAACAGCTTTGTTAATCTTTCTAGGGTCAGAATGTGTGACAGTCAAATGCATTTTACAAATAGTAAGCGTTCGAGATGAATTTGGAGTGTTTAGACAACACTTAAACCCGTTTTATCCCAAGACAAGCTTAAACCAAGAAAACAGGCTAAAACAAAGAGAAAAGATTGATTCGAAGCAGTAAACAGCTATGTTACTCTTTATAGGGTCAAAATATGTAACAATCCAATGCATTTGACTAATTATAAGAGTTCGAGTTTAATTTGGAGTGTTTAGACACCATTTATATCCATTTTGTCCCGAAACAGGCTAACACCGAGAAAAAATTGATTCAAAGCAGTAAACAGCTTTGTTACTTTTTCTAGGATCAGAAAGTGTGACAATCTAATGAATTTTAATAATTGTAAGAGTTCGGGATGAATTTGGAGTGTTTTGACAACACTTAAACCCATTTTATCCCAAAACAATCTTAAACCGAGAAAACAGGCTAAAACTGAGAGAAAACATTGATTCGAAGCAGTAAACAGCTATGTTACTATTTCTAGGGTTAGAATGTGTGACAGTCAAATGCATTTTACTAATAGTAAGAGTTTGAGATGAATTTGGAGTGTTTAGACAATAGTTAAACCCGCTTTATCCAAAAACAGGCTTAAATCTAGAAAACAGGCTAATACCGAGAGAAAACATTGATTCGAAGCAGTAAACAGCTATGTTACTCTTTCTAGGGTCAAAATATGTAACAATCTAATGCATTTGAGTAATTATAAGAGTTCATGTTGAATTTGGAGTGTATAAACACCACTTTTACCCATTTTGTCCTGAAATGGGCTAAAACCGAGAAAACAATGATTCGAGGCAGTAAACAGCTTTGTTACTGTTAATAGTGTCAGAATGTGTGACAATCCAATGCGTTTGACTAATTTTAAGAGTTCGGAATAAATTTGGAGTGTTTAGACTACACTTAAACCCGTTTTATCCCAAAACAGGCTTAAACCAAGAAAAGAGGCTAAAACCGAGAGAAAACATTGATTCGAAGCAGTAAACAGCTATGTTACTCTTTATAGAGTCAAAATATGTAACAATCCAATGCATTTGACTAATTATAAGAGTTCAAGTTTAATTTGGAGTGTTTAGACACCACTTATACCCATTTTGTCCCGAAACAGGCTAACACCGAGAAAACATTGATTCAAAGCAGTAAACAGCTTTGTTAATCTTTCTAGGGTCAGAATGTGTGACAGTCAAATGCATTTTACAAATAGCAAGCGTTCGAGATGAATTTGGAGTGTTTAGACAACACTTAAACCCGTTTTATCCCAAGACAAGCTTAAACCAAGAAAACAGGCTAAAACAAAGAGAAAACATTGATTCGAAGCAGTAAACAGCTATGTTACTCTTTATAGGGTCAAAATATGTAACAATCCAATGCATTTGACTAATTATAAGAGTTCGAGTTTAATTTGGAGTGTTTAGACACCATTTATATCCATTTTGTCCCGAAACAGGCTAATACCGAGAAAAAATTGATTCAAAGCAGTAAACAGCTTTGTTACTTTTTCTAGGATCAGAAAGTGTGACAATCTAATGAATTTTACTAATTGTAAGAGTTCGGGATGAATTTGGAGTGTTTTGACAACACTTAAACCCATTTTATCCCAAAACAATCTTAAACCGAGAAAACAGACTAAAACTGAGAGAAAACATTGATTCGAAGCAGTAAACAGCTATGTTACTATTTCTAGGGTTAGAATGTGTGACAGTCAAATGCATTTTACTAATAGTAAGAGTTTGAGATGAATTTGGAGTGTTTAGACAATAGTTAAACCCGGTTTATCCAAAAACAGGCTTAAATCTAGAAAACAGGCTAATACCGAGAGAAAACATTGATTCGAAGCAGTAAACAGCTATGTTACTCTTTCTAGGGTCAAAATATGTAACAATCTAATGCATTTGAGTAATTACAAGAGTTCATGTTGAATTTGGAGTGTATAAACACCACTTTTACCCATTTTGTCCTGAAATGGGCTAAAACCGAGAAAACAATGATTCGAGGCAGTAAACAGCTTTGTTACTGTTAATAGTGTCAGAATGTGTGACAATCCAATGCGTTTGACTAATTTTAAGAGTTCAGAATAAATTTGGAGTGTTTAGACTACACTTAAACCCGTTTTATCCCAAAACAGGCTTAAACCAAGAAAAGAGGCTAAAACCGAGAGAAAACATTGATTCGAAGCAGTAAACAGCTATGTTACTCTTAATAGAGTCAAAATATGTAACAATCCAATGCATTTGACTAATTATAAGAGTTCAAGTTTAATTTGGAGTGTTTAGACACCACTTATACCCATTTTGTCCCGAAACAGGCTAACACCGAGAAAACATTGATTCAAAGCAGTAAACAGCTTTGTTAATCTTTCTAGGGTCAGAATGTGTGACAGTCAAATTCATTTTACAAATAGCAAGCGTTCGAGATGAATTTGGAGTGTTTAGACAACACTTAAACCCGTTTTATCCCAAGACAAGCTTAAACCAAGAAAACAGGCTAAAACCAAGAGAAAACATTGATTCGAAGCAGTAAACAGCTATGTTACTCTTTATAGGGTCAAAATATGTAACAATCCAATGCATTTGACTAATTATAAGAGTTCGAGTTTAATTTGGAGTGTTTAGACACCATTTATATCCATTTTGTCCCGAAACAGGCTAACACCGAGAAAAAATTAATTCAAAACAGTAAACAGCTTTGTTACTTTTTCTAGGATCAGAATGTGTGACAATCTAATGAATTTTACTAATTGTAAGAGTTCGGGATGAATTTGGAGTGTTTTGACAACACTTAAATCCATTTTATCCCAAAACAGGCTTAAACCGAGAAAACAGGCTAAAACTGAGACAAAACATTGATTCGAAGCAGTAAACAGCTATGTTACTCTTTCTAGGGTCAAAATATGTAACAATCCAATGCATTTGACTCACTGTAAGAGTTCAGGTTGAATTTGGAGTGTTTAGACACCAATTATACCCATTTTGTCCCGAAACAGTCTAAAACCAAGAAAACATTGATTTGAAGCAGTAAACAGCTTTGTTACTATTTCTAGGGTTAGAATGTGTGACAGTCGAATGCATTTTACTAATAGTAAGAGTTTGAGATGAATTTGGAGTGTTTAGACAACAGTTAAACTCGCTTTATCCAAAAACATGCTTAAATCTAGAAAACAGGCTAATACCGAGAGAAAACATTAATTCGAAGCAGTAAACAACTATGTTACTCTTTCTAGGCTCTAAATATGTAACAATCTAATGCATTTGAGTAATTACAAGAGTTCATGTTGAATTTGGAGTGTTTAAACACCACTTTTACCCATTTTGTCCTGAAATAGGCTAAAACCGAGAAAACAATGATTCGAGACAGTAAACAGCTTTGTTACTGTTAATAGTGTCAGAATGTGTGACAATCCAATGTATTTGACTAATTTTAAGAGTTCGGAATAAATTTGGGGTGTTTAGACGACACTTAAACCCGTTTTATCCCAAAACAGGCTTAAGCCAAGAAAAGAGGCTAAACCCGAGAGAAAACATTGATTCGAAGCAGTAAACAGCTATGTTACTCTTTATAGGGTCAAAATATGTAACAATCCTATGCATTTGACTAATTATAAGAGTTCAGTTTAATTTGGAGTATTTAGACACCACTTATACCCATTTTGTCCCGAAACAGGCTAACACCGAGAAAACATTGATTCAAAGCAATAAACAGCTTTGTTAATCTTTCTAGGGTCAGAATGTGTGACAATCCAATGCGTTTGACTAATTGTAAGAGTTCAGAATAAATTTGGAGTGTTTAGACGACACTTAAACCCGTTTTATCCCAGAACAGGCTTAAACCAAGAAAAGAGGCTAAAACCGAGAGAAAACATTGATTCGAAGCAGTAAACAGCTATGTTACTCTTTATAGAGTCAAAATATGTAACAATCCAATGCATTTGACTAATTATAAGAGTTCAAGTTTAATTTGGAGTGTTTAGACACCACTTATACCCATTTTGTCCCAAAACAGGCTAACACCGAGAAAACATTGATTCAAAGCAGTAAACAGCTTTGTTAATCTTTCTAGGGTCAGAATGTGTGACAGTCAAATGCATTTTACAAATAGTAAGCGTTCGAGATGAATTTGGAGTGTTTAGACAACACTTAAACCCGTTTTATCCCAAGACAAGCTTAAACCAAGAAAACAGGCTAAAACAAAGAGAAAACATTGATTCGAAGCAGTAAACAGCTATGTTACTCTTTATAGGGTCAAAATATGTAACAATCCAATGCATTTGACTAATTATAAGAGTTCGAGTTTAATTTGGAGTGTTTAGACACCATTTATATCCATTTTGTCCCGAAACAGGCTAATACCGAGAAAAAATTGATTCAAAGCAGTAAACAGCTTTGTTACTTTTTCTAGGATCAGAAAGTGTGACAATCTAATGAATTTTACTAATTGTAAGAGTTCAGGATGAATTTGGAGTGTTTTGACAACACTTAAACCCATTTTATCCCAAAACAATCTTAAACCGAGAAAACAGACTAAAACTGAGAGAAAACATTGATTCGAAGCAGTAAACAGCTATGTTACTATTTCTAGGGTTAGAATGTGTGACAGTCAAATGCATTTTACTAATAGTAAGAGTTTGAGATGAATTTGGAGTGTTTAGACAATAGTTAAACCCGGTTTATCCAAAAACAGGCTTAAATCTAGAAAACAGGCTAATACCGAGAGAAAACATTGATTCGAAGCAGTAAACAGCTATGTTACTCTTTCTAGGGTCAAAATATGTAACAATCTAATGCATTTGAGTAATTACAAGAGTTCATGTTGAATTTGGAGTGTATAAACACCACTTTTACCCATTTTGTCCTGAAATGGGCTAAAACCGAGAAAACAATGATTCGAGGCAGTAAACAGCTTTGTTACTGTTAATAGTGTCAGAATGTGTGACAATCCAATGCGTTTGACTAATTTTAAGAGTTCAGAATAAATTTGGAGTGTTTAGACTACACTTAAACCCGTTTTATCCCAAAACAGGCTTAAACCAAGAAAAGAGGCTAAAACCGAGAGAAAACATTGATTCGAAGCAGTAAACAGCTATGTTACTCTTAATAGAGTCAAAATATGTAACAATCCAATGCATTTGACTAATTATAAGAGTTCAAGTTTAATTTGGAGTGTTTAGACACCACTTATACCCATTTTGTCCCGAAACAGGCTAACACCGAGAAAACATTGATTCAAAGCAGTAAACAGCTTTGTTAATCTTTCTAGGGTCAGAATGTGTGACAGTCAAATTCATTTTACAAATAGCAAGCGTTCGAGATGAATTTGGAGTGTTTAGACAACACTTAAACCCGTTTTATCCCAAGACAAGCTTAAACCAAGAAAACAGGCTAAAACCAAGAGAAAACATTGATTCGAAGCAGTAAACAGCTATGTTACTCTTTATAGGGTCAAAATATGTAACAATCCAATGCATTTGACTAATTATAAGAGTTCGAGTTTAATTTGGAGTGTTTAGACACCATTTATATCCATTTTGTCCCGAAACAGGCTAACACCGAGAAAAAATTAATTCAAAACAGTAAACAGCTTTGTTACTTTTTCTAGGATCAGAATGTGTGACAATCTAATGAATTTTACTAATTGTAAGAGTTCGGGATGAATTTGGAGTGTTTTGACAACACTTAAATCCATTTTATCCCAAAACAGGCTTAAACCGAGAAAACAGGCTAAAACTGAGACAAAACATTGATTCGAAGCAGTAAACAGCTATGTTACTCTTTCTAGGGTCAAAATATGTAACAATCCAATGCATTTGACTCACTGTAAGAGTTCAGGTTGAATTTGGAGTGTTTAGACACCAATTATACCCATTTTGTCCCGAAACAGTCTAAAACCAAGAAAACATTGATTTGAAGCAGTAAACAGCTTTGTTACTATTTCTAGGGTTAGAATGTGTGACAGTCGAATGCATTTTACTAATAGTAAGAGTTTGAGATGAATTTGGAGTGTTTAGACAACAGTTAAACTCGCTTTATCCAAAAACATGCTTAAATCTAGAAAACAGGCTAATACCGAGAGAAAACATTAATTCGAAGCAGTAAACAACTATGTTACTCTTTCTAGGCTCTAAATATGTAACAATCTAATGCATTTGAGTAATTACAAGAGTTCATGTTGAATTTGGAGTGTTTAAACACCACTTTTACCCATTTTGTCCTGAAATAGGCTAAAACCGAGAAAACAATGATTCGAGACAGTAAACAGCTTTGTTACTGTTAATAGTGTCAGAATGTGTGACAATCCAATGTATTTGACTAATTTTAAGAGTTCGGAATAAATTTGGGGTGTTTAGACGACACTTAAACCCGTTTTATCCCAAAACAGGCTTAAGCCAAGAAAAGAGGCTAAACCCGAGAGAAAACATTGATTCGAAGCAGTAAACAGCTATGTTACTCTTTATAGGGTCAAAATATGTAACAATCCTATGCATTTGACTAATTATAAGAGTTCAGTTTAATTTGGAGTATTTAGACACCACTTATACCCATTTTGTCCCGAAACAGGCTAACACCGAGAAAACATTGATTCAAAGCAATAAACAGCTTTGTTAATCTTTCTAGGGTCAGAATGTGTGACAATCCAATGCGTTTGACTAATTGTAAGAGTTCAGAATAAATTTGGAGTGTTTAGACGACACTTAAACCCGTTTTATCCCAGAACAGGCTTAAACCAAGAAAAGAGGCTAAAACCGAGAGAAAACATTGATTCGAAGCAGTAAACAGCTATGTTACTCTTTATAGAGTCAAAATATGTAACAATCCAATGCATTTGACTAATTATAAGAGTTCAAGTTTAATTTGGAGTGTTTAGACACCACTTATACCCATTTTGTCCCAAAACAGGCTAACACCGAGAAAACATTGATTCAAAGCAGTAAACAGCTTTGTTAATCTTTCTAGGGTCAGAATGTGTGACAGTCAAATGCATTTTACAAATAGTAAGCGTTCGAGATGAATTTGGAGTGTTTAGACAACACTTAAACCCGTTTTATCCCAAGACAAGCTTAAACCAAGAAAACAGGCTAAAACAAAGAGAAAAGATTGATTCGAAGCAGTAAACAGCTATGTTACTCTTTATAGGGTCAAAATATGTAACAATCCAATGCATTTGACTAATTATAAGAGTTCGAGTTTAATTTGGAGTGTTTAGACACCATTTATATCCATTTTGTCCCGAAACAGGCTAACACCGAGAAAAAATTGATTCAAAGCAGTAAACAGCTTTGTTACTTTTTCTAGGATCAGAAAGTGTGACAATCTAATGAATTTTAATAATTGTAAGAGTTCGGGATGAATTTGGAGTGTTTTGACAACACTTAAACCCATTTTATCCCAAAACAATCTTAAACCGAGAAAACAGGCTAAAACTGAGAGAAAACATTGATTCGAAGCAGTAAACAGCTATGTTACTATTTCTAGGGTTAGAATGTGTGACAGTCAAATGCATTTTACTAATAGTAAGAGTTTGAGATGAATTTGGAGTGTTTAGACAATAGTTAAACCCGCTTTATCCAAAAACAGGCTTAAATCTAGAAAACAGGCTAATACCGAGAGAAAACATTGATTCGAAGCAGTAAACAGCTATGTTACTCTTTCTAGGGTCAAAATATGTAACAATCTAATGCATTTGAGTAATTATAAGAGTTCATGTTGAATTTGGAGTGTATAAACACCACTTTTACCCATTTTGTCCTGAAATGGGCTAAAACCGAGAAAACAATGATTCGAGGCAGTAAACAGCTTTGTTACTGTTAATAGTGTCAGAATGTGTGACAATCCAATGCGTTTGACTAATTTTAAGAGTTCGGAATAAATTTGGAGTGTTTAGACTACACTTAAACCCGTTTTATCCCAAAACAGGCTTAAACCAAGAAAAGAGGCTAAAACCGAGAGAAAACATTGATTCGAAGCAGTAAACAGCTATGTTACTCTTTATAGAGTCAAAATATGTAACAATCCAATGCATTTGACTAATTATAAGAGTTCAAGTTTAATTTGGAGTGTTTAGACACCACTTATACCCATTTTGTCCCGAAACAGGCTAACACCGAGAAAACATTGATTCAAAGCAGTAAACAGCTTTGTTAATCTTTCTAGGGTCAGAATGTGTGACAGTCAAATGCATTTTACAAATAGCAAGCGTTCGAGATGAATTTGGAGTGTTTAGACAACACTTAAACCCGTTTTATCCCAAGACAAGCTTAAACCAAGAAAACAGGCTAAAACAAAGAGAAAACATTGATTCGAAGCAGTAAACAGCTATGTTACTCTTTATAGGGTCAAAATATGTAACAATCCAATGCATTTGACTAATTATAAGAGTTCGAGTTTAATTTGGAGTGTTTAGACACCATTTATATCCATTTTGTCCCGAAACAGGCTAATACCGAGAAAAAATTGATTCAAAGCAGTAAACAGCTTTGTTACTTTTTCTAGGATCAGAAAGTGTGACAATCTAATGAATTTTACTAATTGTAAGAGTTCGGGATGAATTTGGAGTGTTTTGACAACACTTAAACCCATTTTATCCCAAAACAATCTTAAACCGAGAAAACAGACTAAAACTGAGAGAAAACATTGATTCGAAGCAGTAAACAGCTATGTTACTATTTCTAGGGTTAGAATGTGTGACAGTCAAATGCATTTTACTAATAGTAAGAGTTTGAGATGAATTTGGAGTGTTTAGACAATAGTTAAACCCGGTTTATCCAAAAACAGGCTTAAATCTAGAAAACAGGCTAATACCGAGAGAAAACATTGATTCGAAGCAGTAAACAGCTATGTTACTCTTTCTAGGGTCAAAATATGTAACAATCTAATGCATTTGAGTAATTACAAGAGTTCATGTTGAATTTGGAGTGTATAAACACCACTTTTACCCATTTTGTCCTGAAATGGGCTAAAACCGAGAAAACAATGATTCGAGGCAGTAAACAGCTTTGTTACTGTTAATAGTGTCAGAATGTGTGACAATCCAATGCGTTTGACTAATTTTAAGAGTTCAGAATAAATTTGGAGTGTTTAGACTACACTTAAACCCGTTTTATCCCAAAACAGGCTTAAACCAAGAAAAGAGGCTAAAACCGAGAGAAAACATTGATTCGAAGCAGTAAACAGCTATGTTACTCTTAATAGAGTCAAAATATGTAACAATCCAATGCATTTGACTAATTATAAGAGTTCAAGTTTAATTTGGAGTGTTTAGACACCACTTATACCCATTTTGTCCCGAAACAGGCTAACACCGAGAAAACATTGATTCAAAGCAGTAAACAGCTTTGTTAATCTTTCTAGGGTCAGAATGTGTGACAGTCAAATTCATTTTACAAATAGCAAGCGTTCGAGATGAATTTGGAGTGTTTAGACAACACTTAAACCCGTTTTATCCCAAGACAAGCTTAAACCAAGAAAACAGGCTAAAACCAAGAGAAAACATTGATTCGAAGCAGTAAACAGCTATGTTACTCTTTATAGGGTCAAAATATGTAACAATCCAATGCATTTGACTAATTATAAGAGTTCGAGTTTAATTTGGAGTGTTTAGACACCATTTATATCCATTTTGTCCCGAAACAGGCTAACACCGAGAAAAAATTAATTCAAAACAGTAAACAGCTTTGTTACTTTTTCTAGGATCAGAATGTGTGACAATCTAATGAATTTTACTAATTGTAAGAGTTCGGGATGAATTTGGAGTGTTTTGACAACACTTAAATCCATTTTATCCCAAAACAGGCTTAAACCGAGAAAACAGGCTAAAACTGAGACAAAACATTGATTCGAAGCAGTAAACAGCTATGTTACTCTTTCTAGGGTCAAAATATGTAACAATCCAATGCATTTGACTCACTGTAAGAGTTCAGGTTGAATTTGGAGTGTTTAGACACCAATTATACCCATTTTGTCCCGAAACAGTCTAAAACCAAGAAAACATTGATTTGAAGCAGTAAACAGCTTTGTTACTATTTCTAGGGTTAGAATGTGTGACAGTCGAATGCATTTTACTAATAGTAAGAGTTTGAGATGAATTTGGAGTGTTTAGACAACAGTTAAACTCGCTTTATCCAAAAACATGCTTAAATCTAGAAAACAGGCTAATACCGAGAGAAAACATTAATTCGAAGCAGTAAACAACTATGTTACTCTTTCTAGGCTCTAAATATGTAACAATCTAATGCATTTGAGTAATTACAAGAGTTCATGTTGAATTTGGAGTGTTTAAACACCACTTTTACCCATTTTGTCCTGAAATAGGCTAAAACCGAGAAAACAATGATTCGAGACAGTAAACAGCTTTGTTACTGTTAATAGTGTCAGAATGTGTGACAATCCAATGTATTTGACTAATTTTAAGAGTTCGGAATAAATTTGGGGTGTTTAGACGACACTTAAACCCGTTTTATCCCAAAACAGGCTTAAGCCAAGAAAAGAGGCTAAACCCGAGAGAAAACATTGATTCGAAGCAGTAAACAGCTATGTTACTCTTTATAGGGTCAAAATATGTAACAATCCTATGCATTTGACTAATTATAAGAGTTCAGTTTAATTTGGAGTATTTAGACACCACTTATACCCATTTTGTCCCGAAACAGGCTAACACCGAGAAAACATTGATTCAAAGCAATAAACAGCTTTGTTAATCTTTCTAGGGTCAGAATGTGTGACAATCCAATGCGTTTGACTAATTGTAAGAGTTCAGAATAAATTTGGAGTGTTTAGACGACACTTAAACCCGTTTTATCCCAGAACAGGCTTAAACCAAGAAAAGAGGCTAAAACCGAGAGAAAACATTGATTCGAAGCAGTAAACAGCTATGTTACTCTTTATAGAGTCAAAATATGTAACAATCCAATGCATTTGACTAATTATAAGAGTTCAAGTTTAATTTGGAGTGTTTAGACACCACTTATACCCATTTTGTCCCAAAACAGGCTAACACCGAGAAAACATTGATTCAAAGCAGTAAACAGCTTTGTTAATCTTTCTAGGGTCAGAATGTGTGACAGTCAAATGCATTTTACAAATAGTAAGCGTTCGAGATGAATTTGGAGTGTTTAGACAACACTTAAACCCGTTTTATCCCAAGACAAGCTTAAACCAAGAAAACAGGCTAAAACAAAGAGAAAACATTGATTCGAAGCAGTAAACAGCTATGTTACTCTTTATAGGGTCAAAATATGTAACAATCCAATGCATTTGACTAATTATAAGAGTTCGAGTTTAATTTGGAGTGTTTAGACACTATTTATATCCATTTTGTCCCAAAACAGGCTAACACCGAGAAAAAATTAATTCAAAGCAGTAAACAGCTTTGTTACTTTTTCTAGGATCAGAAAGTGTGACAATCTAATGAATTTTACTAATTGTAAGAGTTCGGGATGAATTTGGAGTGTTTTGACAACACTTAAACCCATTTTATCCCAAAACAATCTTAAACCGAGAAAACAGGCTAAAACTGAGAGAAAACATTGATTCGAAGCAGTAAACAGCTATGTTACTATTTCTAGGGTTAGAATTTGTGACAGTCAAATGCATTTTACTAATAGTAAGAGTTTGAGATGAATTTGGAGTGTTTAGACAATAGTTAAACCCGCTTTATCCAAAAACAGGCTTAAATCTAGAAAACAGGCTAATACCGAGAGAAAACATTGATTCGAAGCAGTAAACAGCTATGTTACTCTTTCTAGGGTCAAAATATGTAACAATCTAATGCATTTGAGTAATTATAAGAGTTCATGTTGAATTTGGAGTGTATAAACACCACTTTTACCCATTTTGTCCTGAAATGGGCTAAAACCGAGAAAACAATGATTCGAGGCAGTAAACAGCTTTGTTAATGTTAATAGTGTCAGAATGTGTGACAATCCAATGCGTTTGACTAATTCTAAGAGTTCAGAATAAATTTGGAGTGTTTAGACTACACTTAAACCCGTTTTATCCCAAAACAGGCTTAAACCAAGAAAAGAGGCTAAAACCGAGAGAAAACATTGATTCGAAGCAGTAAACAGCTATGTTACTCTTTATAGAGTCAAAATATGTAACAATCCAATGCATTTGACTAATTATAAGAGTTCAAGTTTAATTTGGAGTGTTTAGACACCACTTATACCCATTTTGTCCCGAAACAGGCTAACACCGAGAAAACATTGATTCAAAGCAGTAAACAGCTTTGTTAATCTTTCTAGGGTCAGAATGTGTGACAGTCAAATGCATTTTACAAATAGCAAGCGTTCGAGATGAATTTGGAGTGTTTAGACAACACTTAAACCCGTTTTATCCCAAGACAAGCTTAAACCAAGAAAACAGGCTAAAACCAAGAGAAAACATTGATTCGAAGCAGTAAACAGCTATGTTACTCTTTATAGGGTCAAAATATGTAACAATCCAATGCATTTGACTAATTATAAGAGTTCGAGTTTAATTTGGAGTGTTTAGACACCATTTATATCCATTTTGTCCCGAAACAGGCTAATACCGAGAAAAAATTGATTCAAAGCAGTAAACAGCTTTGTTACTTTTTCTAGGATCAGAAAGTGTGACAATCTAATGAATTTTACTAATTGTAAGAGTTCGGGATGAATTTGGAGTGTTTTGACAACACTTAAACCCATTTTATCCCAAAACAATCTTAAACCGAGAAAACAGGCTAAAACTGAGAGAAAACATTGATTCGAAGCAGTAAACAGCTATGTTACTATTTCTAGGGTTAGAATGTGTGACAGTCAAATGCATTTTACTAATAGTAAGAGTTTGAGATGAATTTGGAGTGTTTAGACAATAGTTAAACCCGCTTTATCCAAAAACAGGCTTAAATCTAGAAAACAGGCTAATACCGAGAGAAAACATTGATTCGAAGCAGTAAACAGCTATGTTACTCTTTCTAGGGTCAAAATATGTAACAATCTAATGCATTTGAGTAATTATAAGAGTTCATGTTGAATTTGGAGTGTATAAACACCACTTTTACCCATTTTGTCCTGAAATGGGCTAAAACCGAGAAAACAATGATTCGAGGCAGTAAACAGCTTTGTTACTGTTAATAGTGTCAGAATGTGTGACAATCCAATGCGTTTGACTAATTTTAAGAGTTCAGAATAAATTTGGAGTGTTTAGACTACACTTAAACCCGTTTTATCCCAAAACAGGCTTAAACCAAGAAAAGAGGCTAAAACCGAGAGAAAACATTGATTCGAAGCAGTAAACAGCTATGTTACTCTTAATAGAGTCAAAATATGTAACAATCCAATGCATTTGACTAATTATAAGAGTTCAAGTTTAATTTGGAGTGTTTAGACACCACTTATACCCATTTTGTCCCGAAACAGGCTAACACCGAGAAAACATTGATTCAAAGCAGTAAACAGCTTTGTTAATCTTTCTAGGGTCAGAATGTGTGACAGTCAAATTCATTTTACAAATAGCAAGCGTTCGAGATGAATTTGGAGTGTTTAGACAACACTTAAACCCGTTTTATCCCAAGACAAGCTTAAACCAAGAAAACAGGCTAAAACCAAGAGAAAACATTGATTCGAAGCAGTAAACAGCTATGTTACTCTTTATAGGGTCAAAATATGTAACAATCCAATGCATTTGACTAATTATAAGAGTTCGAGTTTAATTTGGAGTGTTTAGACACCATTTATATCCATTTTGTCCCGAAACAGGCTAATACCGAGAAAAAATTGATTCAAAGCAGTAAACAGCTTTGTTACTTTTTCTAGGATCAGAAAGTGTGACAATCTAATGAATTTTACTAATTGTAAGAGTTCGGGATGAATTTGGAGTGTTTTGACAACACTTAAACCCATTTTATCCCAAAACAATCTTAAACCGAGAAAACAGGCTAAAACTGAGAGAAAACATTGATTCGAAGCAGTAAACAGCTATGTTACTATTTCTAGGGTTAGAATGTGTGACAGTCAAATGCATTTTACTAATAGTAAGAGTTTGAGATGAATTTGGAGTGTTTAGACAATAGTTAAACCCGGTTTATCCAAAAACAGGCTTAAATCTAGAAAACAGGCTAATACCGAGAGAAAACATTGATTCGAAGCAGTAAACAGCTATGTTACTCTTTCTAGGGTCAAAATATGTAACAATCTAATGCATTTGAGTAATTATAAGAGTTCATGTTGAATTTGGAGTGTATAAACACCACTTTTACCCATTTTGTCCTGAAATGGGCTAAAACCGAGAAAACAATGATTCGAGGCAGTAAACAGCTTTGTTACTGTTAATAGTGTCAGAATGTGTGACAATCCAATGCGTTTGACTAATTTTAAGAGTTCAGAATAAATTTGGAGTGTTTAGACTACACTTAAACCCGTTTTATCCCAAAACAGGCTTAAACCAAGAAAAGAGGCTAAAACCGAGAGAAAACATTGATTCGAAGCAGTAAACAGCTATGTTACTCTTAATAGAGTCAAAATATGTAACAATCCAATGCATTTGACTAATTATAAGAGTTCAAGTTTAATTTGGAGTGTTTAGACACCACTTATACCCATTTTGTCCCGAAACAGGCTAACACCGAGAAAACATTGATTCAAAGCAGTAAACAGCTTTGTTAATCTTTCTAGGGTCAGAATGTGTGACAGTCAAATTCATTTTACAAATAGCAAGCGTTCGAGATGAATTTGGAGTGTTTAGACAACACTTAAACCCGTTTTATCCCAAGACAAGCTTAAACCAAGAAAACAGGCTAAAACCAAGAGAAAACATTGATTCGAAGCAGTAAACAGCTATGTTACTCTTTATAGGGTCAAAATATGTAACAATCCAATGCATTTGACTAATTATAAGAGTTCGAGTTTAATTTGGAGTGTTTAGACACCATTTATATCCATTTTGTCCCGAAACAGGCTAATACCGAGAAAAAATTGATTCAAAGCAGTAAACAGCTTTGTTACTTTTTCTAGGATCAGAAAGTGTGACAATCTAATGAATTTTACTAATTGTAAGAGTTCGGGATGAATTTGGAGTGTTTTGACAACACTTAAACCCATTTTATCCCAAAACAATCTTAAACCGAGAAAACAGGCTAAAACTGAGAGAAAACATTGATTCGAAGCAGTAAACAGCTATGTTACTATTTCTAGGGTTAGAATGTGTGACAGTCAAATGCATTTTACTAATAGTAAGAGTTTGAGATGAATTTGGAGTGTTTAGACAATAGTTAAACCCGGTTTATCCAAAAACAGGCTTAAATCTAGAAAACAGGCTAATACCGAGAGAAAACATTGATTCGAAGCAGTAAACAGCTATGTTACTCTTTCTAGGGTCAAAATATGTAACAATCTAATGCATTTGAGTAATTATAAGAGTTCATGTTGAATTTGGAGTGTATAAACACCACTTTTACCCATTTTGTCCTGAAATGGGCTAAAACCGAGAAAACAATGATTCGAGGCAGTAAACAGCTTTGTTACTGTTAATAGTGTCAGAATGTGTGACAATCCAATGCGTTTGACTAATTTTAAGAGTTCAGAATAAATTTGGAGTGTTTAGACTACACTTAAACCCGTTTTATCCCAAAACAGGCTTAAACCAAGAAAAGAGGCTAAAACCGAGAGAAAACATTGATTCGAAGCAGTAAACAGCTATGTTACTCTTAATAGAGTCAAAATATGTAACAATCCAATGCATTTGACTAATTATAAGAGTTCAAGTTTAATTTGGAGTGTTTAGACACCACTTATACCCATTTTGTCCCGAAACAGGCTAACACCGAGAAAACATTGATTCAAAGCAGTAAACAGCTTTGTTAATCTTTCTAGGGTCAGAATGTGTGACAGTCAAATTCATTTTACAAATAGCAAGCGTTCGAGATGAATTTGGAGTGTTTAGACAACACTTAAACCCGTTTTATCCCAAGACAAGCTTAAACCAAGAAAACAGGCTAAAACCAAGAGAAAACATTGATTCGAAGCAGTAAACAGCTATGTTACTCTTTATAGGGTCAAAATATGTAACAATCCAATGTATTTGACTAATTATAAGAGTTCGAGTTTAATTTGGAGTGTTTAGACACCATTTATATCCATTTGGTCCCGAAACAGGCTAACACCGAGAAAAAATTGATTCAAAACAGTAAACAGCTTTGTTACTTTTTCTAGGATCAGAATGTGTGACAATCTAATGAATTTTACTAATTGTAAGAGTTCGGGATGAATTTGGAGTGTTTTGACAACACTTAAATCCATTTTATCCCAAAACAGGCTTAAACCGAGAAAACAGGCTAAAACTGAGACAAAACATTGATTCGAAGGAGTAAACAGCTATGTTACTCTTTCTAGGGTCAAAATATGTAACAATCCAATGCATTTGACTCACTGTAAGAGTTCAGGTTGAATTTGGAGTGTTTAGACACCAATTATACCCATTTTGTCCCGAAACAGTCTAAAACCAAGAAAACATTGATTTGAAGCAGTAAACAGCTTTGTTACTATTTCTAGGGTTAGAATGTGTGACAGTCGAATGCATTTTACTAATAGTAAGAGTTTGAGATGAATTTGGAGTGTTTAGACAACAGTTAAACTCGCTTTATCCAAAAACATGCTTAAATCTAGAAAACAGGCTAATACCGAGAGAAAACATTAATTCGAAGCAGTAAACAACTATGTTACTCTTTCTAGGCTCTAAATATGTAACAATCTAATGCATTTGAGTAATTAAAAGAGTTCATGTTGAATTTGGAGTGTTTAAACACCACTTTTACCCATTTTGTCATGAGATAGGCTAAAACCGAGAAAACAATGATTCGAGACAGTAAACAGCTTTGTTACTGTTAATAGTGTCAGAATGTGTGACAATCCAATGTATTTGACTAATTTTAAGAGTTCGGAATAAATTTGGGGTGTTTAGACGACACTTAAACCCGTTTTATCCCAAAACAGGCTTAAACCAAGAAAAGAGGCTAAACCCGAGAGAAAACATTGATTCGAAGCAGTAAACAGCTATGTTACTCTTTATAGGGTCAAAATATGTAACAATCCTATGCATTTGACTAATTATAAGAGTTCAGTTTAATTTGGAGTGTTTAGACACCACTTATACCCATTTTGTCCCGAAACAGGCTAACACCGAGAAAACATTGATTCAAAGCAATAAACAGCTTTGTTAATCTTTCTAGGGTCAGAATGTGTGACAATCCAATGCGTTTGACTAATTGTAAGAGTTCAGAATAAATTTGGAGTGTTTAGACGACACTTAAACCCGTTTTATCCCAGAACAGGCTTAAACCAAGAAAAGAGGCTAAAACCGAGAGAAAACATTGATTCGAAGCAGTAAACAGCTATGTTACTCTTTATAGAGTCAAAATATGTAACAATCCAATGCATTTGACTAATTATAAGAGTTCAAGTTTAATTTGGAGTGTTTAGACACCACTTATACCCATTTTGTCCCAAAACAGGCTAACACCGAGAAAACATTGATTCAAAGCAGTAAACAGCTTTGTTAATCTTTCTAGGGTCAGAATGTGTGACAGTCAAATGCATTTTACAAATAGTAAGCGTTCGAGATGAATTTGGAGTGTTTAGACAACACTTAAACCCGTTTTATCCCAAGACAAGCTTAAACCAAGAAAACAGGCTAAAACAAAGAGAAAACATTGATTCGAAGCAGTAAACAGCTATGTTACTCTTTATAGGGTCAAAATATGTAACAATCCAATGCATTTGACTAATTATAAGAGTTCGAGTTTAATTTGGAGTGTTTAGACACCATTTATATCCATTTTGTCCCAAAACAGGCTAACACCGAGAAAAAATTTATTCAGAGCAGTAAACAGCTTTGTTACTTTTTCTAGGATCAGAAAGTGTGACAATCTAATGAATTTTACTAATTGTAAGAGTTCGGGATGAATTTGGAGTGTTTTGACAACACTTAAACCCATTTTATCCCAAAACAATCTTAAACCGAGAAAACAGGCTAAAACTGAGAGAAAACATTGATTCGAAGCAGTAAACAGCTATGTTACTATTTCTAGGGTTAGAATGTGTGACAGTCAAATGCATTTTACTAATAGTAAGAGTTCGAGATGAATTTGGAGTGTTTAGACAACACTTAAACCCGTTTTATCCCAAGACAAGCTTAAACCAAGAAAACAGGCTAAAACCAAGAGAAAACATTGATTCGAAGCAGTAAACAGCTATGTTACTCTTTATAGGGTCAAAATATGTAACAATCCAATGCATTTGACTAATTATAAGAGTTCGAGTTTAATTTGGAGTGTTTAGACACAATTTATATCCATTTTGTCCCGAAACAGGCTAACACCAAGAAAAAATTGATTCAAAGCAGTAAACAGCTTTGTTACTTTTTCTAGGATCAGAATATGTGACAATCTAATGAATTTTACTAATTGTAAGAGTTCGGGATGAATTTGGAGTGTTTTGACAACACTTAAACCCATTTTATCCCAAAACAGGCTTAAACCGAGAAAACAGGCTAAAACTGAGACAAAACATAGATTCGAAGCAGTAAACAGCTATGTTACTCTTTCTAGGGTCAAAATATGTAACAATCCAATGCATTTGACTCACTGTAAGAGTTCAGGTTGAATTTGGAGTGTTTAGACACCAATTATACCCATTTTGTCCCGAAACAGGCTAAAACCAAGAAAACATTGATTTGAAGCAGTAAACAGCTTTGTTACTATTTCTAGGGTTAGAATGTGTGACAGTCAAATGCATTTTACTAATAGTAAGAGTTTGAGATGAATTTGGAGTGTTTAGACAACAGTTAAACCCGCTTTATCCAAAAACAGGCTTCAATCTAGAAAACAGGCTAATACCGAGAGAAAGCATTAATTAGAAGCAGTAAACAGCTATGTTACTCTTTCTAGGCTCTAAATATGTAACAATCTAATGCATTTGAGTAATTACAAGAGTTCATGTTGAATTTGGAGTGTTTAAACACCACTTTTACCCATTTTGTCCTGAAATAGGCTAAAACCGAGAAAACAATGATTCGAGACAGTAAACAGCTTTGTTACTGTTAATAGTGTCAGAATGTGTGACAATCCAATGTATTTGACTAATTTTAAGAATTCGGAATAAATTTGGAGTGTTTAGACGACACTTAAACCCGTTTTATCCCAAAACAGGCTTAAACCAAGAAAAGAGGCTAAACCTGAGAGAAAACATTGATTCGAAGCAGTAAACAGCTATGTTACTCTTTATAGGGTCAAAATATGTAACAATCCTATGCATTTGACTAATTATAAGAGTTCAGTTTAATTTGGAGTGTTTAGACACCACTTATACCCATTTTGTCCCGAAACAGGCTAACACCGAGAAAACATTGATTCAAAGCAGTAAACAGCTTTGTTAATCTTTCTCAGGTCAGAATGTGTGACAATCCATTGCGTTTGACTAATTTTAAGAGTTCAGAATAAATTTGGAATGTTTAGACGACACTTAAACCCGTTTTATCCCAGAACAGGCTTAAACCAAGAAAAAAGGCTAAAACCGAGAGAAAACATTGATTCGAAGCAGTAAACAGCTATGTTACTCTTTATAGAGTCAAAATATGTAACAATCCAATGCATTTGACTAATTATAAGAGTTCAAGTTTAATTTGGAGTGTTTAGACACCACTTATACCCATTTTGTCCCGAAACAGGCTAACACCGAGAAAACATTGATTCAAAGCAGTAAACAGCTTTGTTAATCTTTCTAGGGTCAGAATGTGTGACAGTCAAATGCATTTTACAAATAGTAAGCGTTAGAGATGAATTTGGAGTGTTTAGACAACACTTAAACCCGTTTTATCCCAAGACAAGCTTAAACCAAGAAAACAGGCTAAAACCAAGAGAAAACATTGATTCGAAGCTGTAAACAGCTATGTTACTTTTTATAGGGTCAAAATATGTAACAATCCAATGCATTTCACTAATTATAAGAGTTCGAGTTTAATTTGGAGTGTTTAGACACCATTTATATCTATTTTGTCCCGAAACAGGCTAACACCGAGAAAAAATTGATTCAAAGCAGTAAACAGCTTTGTTACTTTTTCTAGGATCAGAATATGTGACAATCTAATGAATTTTACTAATTGTAAGAGTTCGGGATGAATTTGGAGTGTTTTGACAACACTTAAACCCATTTTATCCCAAAACAGGCTTAAACCGAGAAAACAGGCTAAAACTGAGACAAAACATTGATTTGAAGCAGTAAACAGCTATGTTACTCTTTCTAGGGTCAAAATATGTAACAATCCAATGAATTTGACTCACTGTAAGAGTTCAGGTTGAATTTGGAGTGTTTAGACACCAATTATACCCATTTTGTCCCGAAACAGGCTAAAACCAAGAAAACATTGATTTGAAGCAGTAAACAGCTTTGTTACTATTTCTAGGGTTAGAATGTGTGACAGTCAAATGCATTTTACTAATAGTAAGAGTTTGAGATGAATTTGGAGTGTTTAGACAACAGTTAAACCCGCTTTATCCAAAAACAGGCTTCAATCTAGAAAACAGGCTAATACCGAGAGAAAACATTAATTAGAAGCAGTAAACAGCTATGTTACTCTTTCTAGGCTCTAAATATGTAACAATCTAATGCATTTGAGTAATTACAAGAGTTCATGTTTAATTTGGAGTGTTTAAACACCACTTTTACCCATTTTGTCCTGAAATAGGCTAAAACCGAGAAAACAATGATTCGAGACAGTAAACAGCTTTGTTACTGTTAATAGTGTCAGAATGTGTGACAATCCAATGTATTTGACTAATTTTAAGAGTTCGGAATAAATTTGGGGTGGTTAGACGACACTTAAACCCGTTTTATCCCAAAACAGGCTTAAACCAAGAAAAGAGGCTAAACCCGAGAGAAAACATTGATTCGAAGCAGTAAACAGCTATGTTACTCTTTATAGAGTCAAAATATGTAACAATCCAATGCATTTGACTAATTATAAGAGTTCAAGTTTAATTTGGAGTGTTTAGACACCACTTATACCCATTTTGTCCCAAAACAGGCTAACACCGAGAAAACATTGATTCAAAGCAGTAAACAGCTTTGTTAATCTTTCTAGGGTCAGAATGTGTGACAGTCAAATGCATTTTACAAATAGTAAGCGTTCGAGATGAATTTGGAGTGTTTAGACAACACTTAAACCCGTTTTATCCCAAGACAAGCTTAAACCAAGAAAACAAGCTAAAACCAAGAGAAAACATTGATTCGAAGCAGTAAACAGCTATGTTACTTTTTATAGGGTCAAAATATGTAACAATCCAATGCATTTCACTAATTATAAGAGTTCGAGTTTAATTTGGAGTGTTTAGACACCATTTATATCCATTTTGTCCCGAAACAGGCTAACACCGAGAAAAAATTGATTCAAAGCAGTAAACAGCTTTGTTACTTTTTCTAGGATCAGAATATGTGACAATCTAATGAATTTTACTAATTGTAAGAGTTCGGGATGAATTTGGAGTGTTTTGACAACACTTAAACCCATTTTATCCCAAAACAGGCTTAAACCGAGAAAACAGGCTAAAACTGAGACAAAACATTGATTCGAAGCAGTAAACAGCTATGTTACTCTTTCTAGGGTCAAAATATGTAACAATCCAATGCATTTGACTCACTGTAAGAGTTCAGGTTGAATTTGGAGTGTTTAGACACCAATTATACCCATTTTGTCCCGAAACAGGCTAAAACCAAGAAAACATTGATTTGAAGCAGTAAACAGCTTTGTTACTATTTCTAGGATTAGAATGTGTGACAGTCAAATGCATTTTACTAATAGTAAGAGTTTGAGATGAATTTGGAGTGTTTAGACAACAGTTAAACCCGCTTTATCCAAAAACAGGCTTCAATCTAGAAAACAGGCTAATACCGAGAGAAAACATTAATTCGAAGCAGTAAACAGCTATGTTACTCTTTCTAGGCTCTAAATATGTAACAATCTAATGCATTTGAGTAATTATAAGAGTTCATGTTGAATTTGGAGTGTTTAAACACCACTTTTACCCATTTTGTCCTGAAATAGGCTAAAACCGAGAAAACAATAATTCGAGGCAGTAAACAGCTTTGTTACTGTTAATAGTGTCAGAATGTGTGACAATCCAATGCATTTGACTAATTTTAAGAGTTTAGAATAAATTTGGAGTGTTTAGACGACACTTAAACCCGTTTTATCCCAAAACAGGCTTAAACCAAGAAAAGAGGCTAAACCTGAGAGAAAACATAGATTCGAAGCAGTAAACAGCTATGTTACTCTTTATAGGGTCAAAATATGTAACAATCCTATGCATTTGACTAATTATAAGAGTTCAGTTTAATTTGGAGTGTTTAGACACCACTTATACCCATTTTGTCCCGAAACAGGCTAACACCAAGAAAACATTGATTCAAAGCAGTAAACAGCTTTGTTAATCTTTCTAGGGTCAGAATGTGTGACAATCCAATGCGTTTGACTAATTTTAAGAGTTCAGAATAAATTTGGAGTGTTTAGACGACACTTAAACCCGTTTTATCCCAGAACAAGCTTAAACCAAGAAAAGAGGCTAAAACCGAGAGAAAACATTGATTCGAAGCAGTAAACAGCTATGTTACTCTTTATAGAGTCAAAATATGTAACAATCCAATGCATTTGACTAATTATAAGAGTTCAAGTTTAATTTGGAGTGTTTAGACACCACTTATACCCATTTTGTCCCAAAACAGGCTAACACCGAGAAAACATTGATTCAAAGCAGTAAACAGCTTTGTTAATCTTTCTAGGGTCAGAATGTGTGACAGTCAAATGCATTTTACAAATAGTAAGCGTTCGAGATGAATTTGGAGTGTTTAGACAACACTTAAACCCGTTTTATCCCAAGACAAGCTTAAACCAAGAAAACAAGCTAAAACCAAGAGAAAACATTGATTCGAAGCAGTAAACAGCTATGTTACTTTTTATAGGGTCAAAATATGTAACAATCCAATGCATTTGACTAATTATAAGAGTTCGAGTTTAATTTGGAGTGTTTAGACACCATTTATATCCATTTTGTCCCGAAACAGGCTAACACCGAGAAAAAATTGATTCAAAGCAGTAAACAGCTTTGTTACTTTTTCTAGGATCAGAATATGTGACAATCTAATGAATTTTACTAATTGTAAGAGTTCGGGATGAATTTGGAGTGTTTTGACAACACTTAAACCCATTTTATCCCAAAACAGGCATAAACCGAGAAAACAGGCTAAAACTGAGACAAAACATTGATTCGAAGCAGTAAACAGCTATGTTACTCTTTCTAGGGTCAAAATATGTAACAATCCAATGCATTTGACTCACTGTAAGAGTTCAGGTTGAATTTGGAGTGTTTAGACACCAATTATACCCATTTTGTCCCGAAACAGGCTAAAACCAAGAAAACATTGATTTGAAGCAGTAAACAGCTTTGTTACTATTTCTAGGGTTAGAATGTGTGACAGTCAAATGCATTTTACTAATAGTAAGAGTTTGAGATGAATTTGGAGTGTTTAGACAACAGTTAAACCCGCTTTATCCAAAAACAGGCTTCAATCTAGGAAACAGGCTAATACCGAGAGAAAACATTAATTCGAAGCAGTAAACAGCTATGTTACTCTCTCTAGGCTCTAAATATGTAACAATCTAATGCATTTGAGTAATTATAAGAGTTCATGTTGAATTTGGAGTGTTTAAACACCACTTTTACCCATTTTGTCCTGAAATAGGCTAAAACCGAGAAAACAATAATTCGAGGCAGTAAACAGCTTTGTTACTGTTAATAGTGTCAGAATGTGTGACAATCCAATGCATTTGACTAATTTTAAGAGTTCAGAATAAATTTGGAGTGTTTAGACGACACTTAAACCCGTTTTATCCCAAAACAGGCTTAAACCAAGAAAAGAGGCTAAAACCGAGAGAAAACATTGATTCGAAGCAGTAAACAGCTATGTTACTCTTTATAGGGTCAAAATTTGTAACAATCCAATGCATTTGACTAAATATAAGAGTTCAGTTTAATTTGGAGTGTTTAGACACCACTTATACCCATTTTGTCCCGAAACAGGCTAACACCGAGAAAACATTGATTCAAAGCAGTAAACAGCTTTGTTAATCTTTCTAGGGTCAGAATGTGTGACAGTCAAATGCATTTTACAAATAGTAAGCGTTCGAGATGAATTTGGAGTGTTTAGACAACACTTAAACCCGTTTTATCCCAAGACAAGCTTAAACCAAGAAAACAGGCTAAAACCAAGAGAAAACATTGATTCGAAGCAGTAAACAGCTATGTTACTTTTTATAGGGTCAAAATATGTAACAATCCAATGCATTTCACTAATTATAAGAGGTCGAGTTTAATTTGGAGTGTTTAGACACCATTTATATCCATTTTGTCCCGAAACAGGCTAACACCGAGAAAAAATTGATTCAAAGCAGTAAACAGCTTTGTTACTTTTTCTAGGATCAGAAAGTGTGACAATCTAATGAATTTTACTAATTGTAAGAGTTCGGGATGAATTTGGAGTCTTTTGACAACACTTAAACCCATTTTATCCCAAAACAGTCTTAAACCGAGAAAACAGGCTAAAACTGAGAGAAAACATTGATTCGAAGCAGTAAACAGCTATGTTACTCTTTCTAGGGTCAAAATATGTAACAATCCAATGCATTTGACTCACTGTAAGAGTTCAGGTTGAATTTGGAGTGTTTAGACACCAATTATACCTATTTTGTCCCGAAACAGGCTAAAACCAAGAAAACATTGATTTGAAGCAGTAAACAGCTTTGTTACTATTTCTAGGGTTAGAATGTGTGACAGTCAAATGCATTTTACTAATAGTAAGAGTTTGAGATGAATTTGGAGTGTTTAGACAATAGTTTAACCCGCTTTATCCAAAAACATGCTTAAATCTAGAAAACAGGCTAATACCGAGAGAAAACATTGATTCGAAGCAGTAAACAGCTATGTTACTCTTTCTAGGGTCAAAATATGTAACAATCTAATGCATTTGAGTAATTATAAGAGTTCATGTTGAATTTGGAGTGTATAAACACCACTTTTACCCATTTTGTCCTGAAATGGGCTAAAACCGAGAAAACAATGATTCGAGGCAGTAAACAGCTTTGTTACTGTTAATAGTGTCAGAATGTGTGACAATCCAATGCGTTTGACTAATTTTAAGAGTTCAGAATAAATTTGGAGTGTTTAGACTACACTTAAACCCGTTTTATCCCAAAACAGGCTTAAACCAAGAAAAGAGGCTAAAACCGAGAGAAAACATTGATTCGAAGCAGTAAACAGCTATGTTACTCTTTATAGAGTCAAAATATGTAACAATCCAATGCATTTGACTAATTATAAGAGTTCAAGTTTAATTTGGAGTGTTTAGACACCACTTATACCCATTTTGTCCCGAAACAGGCTAACACCGAGAAAACATTGATTCAAAGCAGTAAACAGCTTTGTTAATCTTTCTAGGGTCAGAATGTGTGACAGTCAAATGCATTTTACAAATAGTAAGCGTTCGAGATGAATTTGGAGTGTTTAGACAACACTTAAACCCGTTTTATCCCAAGACAAGCTTAAACCAAGAAAACAGGCTAAAACCAAGAGAAAACATTGATTCGAAGCAGTAAACAGCTATGTTACTCTTTATAGGGTCAAAATATGTAACAATCCAATGCATTTGACTAATTATAAGAGTTCGAGTTTAATTTGGAGTGTTTAGACACCATTTATATCCATTTTGTCCCGAAACAGGCTAACACCGAGAAAAAATTGATTCAAAGCAGTAAACAGCTTTGTTACTTTTTCTAGGATCAGAATGTGTGACAATCTAATGAATTTTACTAATTGTAAGAGTTCGGGATGAATTTGGAGTGTTTTGACAACACTTAAACCCATTTTATCCCAAAACAGGCTTAAACCGAGAAAACAGGCTAAAACTGAGACAAAACATTGATTCGAAGCAGTAAACAGCTATGTTACTCTTTCTAGGGTCAAAATATGTAACAATCCAATGCATTTGACTCACTGTAAGAGTTCAGGTTGAATTTGGAGTGTATAGACACCAATTATACCCATTTTGTCCCGAAACAGGCTAAAACCAAGAAAACATTGATTTGAAGCAGTAAACAGCTTTGTTACTATTTCTAGGGTTAGAATGTGTGACAGTCAAATGCATTTTACTAATAGTAAGAGTTTGAGATGAATTTGGAGTGTTTAGACAACAGTTAAACCCGCTTTATCCAAAAACAGGCTTCAATCTAGAAAACAGGCTAATACCGAGAGAAAACATTAATTCGAAGCAGTAAACAGCTATGTTACTCTTTCTAGGCTCTAAATATGTAACAATCTAATGCATTTGAGTAATTATAAGAGTTCATGTTGAATTTGGAGTGTTTAAACACCACTTTTACCCATTTTGTCCTGAAATAGGCTAAAACCGAGAAAACAATAATTCGAGGCAGTAAACAGCTTTGTTACTGTTAATAGTGTCAGAATGTGTGACAATCCAATGCATTTGACTAATTTTAAGAGTTTAGAATAAATTTGGAGTGTTTAGACGACACTTAAACCCGTTTTATCCCAAAACAGGCTTAAACCAAGAAAAGAGGCTAAACCTGAGAGAAAACATAGATTCGAAGCAGTAAACAGCTATGTTACTCTTTATAGGGTCAAAATATGTAACAATCCTATGCATTTGACTAATTATAAGAGTTCAGTTTAATTTGGAGTGTTTAGACACCACTTATACCCATTTTGTCCCGAAACAGGCTAACACCAAGAAAACATTGATTCAAAGCAGTAAACAGCTTTGTTAATCTTTCTAGGGTCAGAATGTGTGACAATCCAATGCGTTTGACTAATTTTAAGAGTTCAGAATAAATTTGGAGTGTTTAGACGACACTTAAACCCGTTTTATCCCAGAACAAGCTTAAACCAAGAAAAGAGGCTAAAACCGAGAGAAAACATTGATTCGAAGCAGTAAACAGCTATGTTACTCTTTATAGAGTCAAAATATGTAACAATCCAATGCATTTGACTAATTATAAGAGTTCAAGTTTAATTTGGAGTGTTTAGACACCACTTATACCCATTTTGTCCCAAAACAGGCTAACACCGAGAAAACATTGATTCAAAGCAGTAAACAGCTTTGTTAATCTTTCTAGGGTCAGAATGTGTGACAGTCAAATGCATTTTACAAATAGTAAGCGTTCGAGATGAATTTGGAGTGTTTAGACAACACTTAAACCCGTTTTATCCCAAGACAAGCTTAAACCAAGAAAACAAGCTAAAACCAAGAGAAAACATTGATTCGAAGCAGTAAACAGCTATGTTACTTTTTATAGGGTCAAAATATGTAACAATCCAATGCATTTGACTAATTATAAGAGTTCGAGTTTAATTTGGAGTGTTTAGACACCATTTATATCCATTTTGTCCCGAAACAGGCTAACACCGAGAAAAAATTGATTCAAAGCAGTAAACAGCTTTGTTACTTTTTCTAGGATCAGAATATGTGACAATCTAATGAATTTTACTAATTGTAAGAGTTCGGGATGAATTTGGAGTGTTTTGACAACACTTAAACCCATTTTATCCCAAAACAGGCTTAAACCGAGAAAACAGGCTAAAACTGAGACAAAACATTGATTCGAAGCAGTAAACAGCTATGTTACTCTTTCTAGGGTCAAAATATGTAACAATCCAATGCATTTGACTCACTGTAAGAGTTCAGGTTGAATTTGGAGTGTTTAGACACCAATTATACCCATTTTGTCCCGAAACAGGCTAAAACCAAGAAAACATTGATTTGAAGCAGTAAACAGCTTTGTTACTATTTCTAGGGTTAGAATGTGTGACAGTCAAATGCATTTTACTAATAGTAAGAGTTTGAGATGAATTTGGAGTGTTTAGACAACAGTTAAACCCGCTTTATCCAAAAACAGGCTTCAATCTAGGAAACAGGCTAATACCGAGAGAAAACATTAATTCGAAGCAGTAAACAGCTATGTTACTCTCTCTAGGCTCTAAATATGTAACAATCTAATGCATTTGAGTAATTATAAGAGTTCATGTTGAATTTGGAGTGTTTAAACACCACTTTTACCCATTTTGTCCTGAAATAGGCTAAAACCGAGAAAACAATAATTCGAGGCAGTAAACAGCTTTGTTACTGTTAATAGTGTCAGAATGTGTGACAATCCAATGCATTTGACTAATTTTAAGAGTTCAGAATAAATTTGGAGTGTTTAGACGACACTTAAACCCGTTTTATCCCAAAACAGGCTTAAACCAAGAAAAGAGGCTAAAACCGAGAGAAAACATTGATTCGAAGCAGTAAACAGCTATGTTACTCTTTATAGGGTCAAAATTTGTAACAATCCAATGCATTTGACTAAATATAAGAGTTCAGTTTAATTTGGAGTGTTTAGACACCACTTATACCCATTTTGTCCCGAAACAGGCTAACACCGAGAAAACATTGATTCAAAGCAGTAAACAGCTTTGTTAATCTTTCTAGGGTCAGAATGTGTGACAGTCAAATGCATTTTACAAATAGTAAGCGTTCGAGATGAATTTGGAGTGTTTAGACAACACTTAAACCCGTTTTATCCCAAGACAAGCTTAAACCAAGAAAACAGGCTAAAACCAAGAGAAAACATTGATTCGAAGCAGTAAACAGCTATGTTACTTTTTATAGGGTCAAAATATGTAACAATCCAATGCATTTCACTAATTATAAGAGGTCGAGTTTAATTTGGAGTGTTTAGACACCATTTATATCCATTTTGTCCCGAAACAGGCTAACACCGAGAAAAAATTGATTCAAAGCAGTAAACAGCTTTGTTACTTTTTCTAGGATCAGAAAGTGTGACAATCTAATGAATTTTACTAATTGTAAGAGTTCGGGATGAATTTGGAGTCTTTTGACAACACTTAAACCCATTTTATCCCAAAACAGTCTTAAACCGAGAAAACAGGCTAAAACTGAGAGAAAACATTGATTCGAAGCAGTAAACAGCTATGTTACTCTTTCTAGGGTCAAAATATGTAACAATCCAATGCATTTGACTCACTGTAAGAGTTCAGGTTGAATTTGGAGTGTTTAGACACCAATTATACCTATTTTGTCCCGAAACAGGCTAAAACCAAGAAAACATTGATTTGAAGCAGTAAACAGCTTTGTTACTATTTCTAGGGTTAGAATGTGTGACAGTCAAATGCATTTTACTAATAGTAAGAGTTTGAGATGAATTTGGAGTGTTTAGACAATAGTTTAACCCGCTTTATCCAAAAACATGCTTAAATCTAGAAAACAGGCTAATACCGAGAGAAAACATTGATTCGAAGCAGTAAACAGCTATGTTACTCTTTCTAGGGTCAAAATATGTAACAATCTAATGCATTTGAGTAATTATAAGAGTTCATGTTGAATTTGGAGTGTATAAACACCACTTTTACCCATTTTGTCCTGAAATGGGCTAAAACCGAGAAAACAATGATTCGAGGCAGTAAACAGCTTTGTTACTGTTAATAGTGTCAGAATGTGTGACAATCCAATGCGTTTGACTAATTTTAAGAGTTCAGAATAAATTTGGAGTGTTTAGACTACACTTAAACCCGTTTTATCCCAAAACAGGCTTAAACCAAGAAAAGAGGCTAAAACCGAGAGAAAACATTGATTCGAAGCAGTAAACAGCTATGTTACTCTTTATAGAGTCAAAATATGTAACAATCCAATGCATTTGACTAATTATAAGAGTTCAAGTTTAATTTGGAGTGTTTAGACACCACTTATACCCATTTTGTCCCGAAACAGGCTAACACCGAGAAAACATTGATTCAAAGCAGTAAACAGCTTTGTTAATCTTTCTAGGGTCAGAATGTGTGACAGTCAAATGCATTTTACAAATAGTAAGCGTTCGAGATGAATTTGGAGTGTTTAGACAACACTTAAACCCGTTTTATCCCAAGACAAGCTTAAACCAAGAAAACAGGCTAAAACCAAGAGAAAACATTGATTCGAAGCAGTAAACAGCTATGTTACTCTTTATAGGGTCAAAATATGTAACAATCCAATGCATTTGACTAATTATAAGAGTTCGAGTTTAATTTGGAGTGTTTAGACACCATTTATATCCATTTTGTCCCGAAACAGGCTAACACCGAGAAAAAATTGATTCAAAGCAGTAAACAGCTTTGTTACTTTTTCTAGGATCAGAATGTGTGACAATCTAATGAATTTTACTAATTGTAAGAGTTCCGGATGAATTTGGAGTGTTTTGACAACACTTAAACCCATTTTATCCCAAAACAGGCTTAAACCGAGAAAACAGGCTAAAACTGAGACAAAACATTGATTCGAAGCAGTAAACAGCTATGTTACTCTTTCTAGGGTCAAAATATGTAACAATCCAATGCATTTGACTCACTGTAAGAGTTCAGGTTGAATTTGGAGTGTATAGACACCAATTATACCCATTTTGTCCCGAAACAGGCTAAAACCAAGAAAACATTGATTTGAAGCAGTAAACAGCTTTGTTACTATTTCTAGGGTTAGAATGTGTGACAGTCAAATGCATTTTACTAATAGTAAGAGTTTGAGATGAATTTGGAGTGTTTAGACAACAGTTAAACCCGCTTTATCCAAAAACAGGCTTCAATCTAGAAAACAGGCTAATACCGAGAGAAAACATTAATTCGAAGCAGTAAACAGCTATGTTACTCTTTCTAGGCTCTAAATATGTAACAATCTAATGCATTTGAGTAATTATAAGAGTTCATGTTGAATTTGGAGTGTTTAAACACCACTTTTACCCATTTTGTCCTGAAATAGGCTAAAACCGAGAAAACAATAATTCGAGGCAGTAAACAGCTTTGTTACTGTTAATAGTGTCAGAATGTGTGACAATCCAATGCATTTGACTAATTTTAAGAGTTCAGAATAAATTTGGAGTGTTTAGACGACACTTAAACCCGTTTTATCCCAAAACAGGCTTAAACCAAGAAAAGAGGCTAAAACCGAGAGAAAACATTGATTCGAAGCAGTAAACAGCTATGTTACTCTTTATAGGGTCAAAATTTGTAACAATCCAATGCATTTGACTAAATATAAGAGTTCAAGTTTAATTTGGAGTGTTTAGACACCACTTATACCCATTTTGTCCCGAAACAGGCTAACACCGAGAAAACATTGATTCAAAGCAGTAAACAGCTTTGTTAATCTTTCTAGGGTCAGAATGTGTGACAGTCAAATGCATTTTACAAATAGTAAGCGTTCGAGATGAATTTGGAGTGTTTAGACAACACTTAAACCCGTTTTATCCCAAGACAAGCTTAAACCAAGAAAACAGGCTAAAACCAAGAGAAAACATTGATTCGAAGCAGTAAACAGCTATGTTACTTTTTATAGGGTCAAAATATGTAACAATCCAATGCATTTCACTAATTATAAGAGTTCGAGTTTAATTTGGAGTGTTTAGACACCATTTATATCCATTTTGTCCCAAAACAGGCTAACACCGAGAAAAAATTGATTCAAAGCAGTAAACAGCTTTCTTACTTTTTCTAGGATCAGAATATGTGACAATCTAATGAATTTTACTAATTGTAAGAGTTCGGGATGAATTTGGAGTGTTTTGACAACACTTAAACCCATTTTATCACAAAACAGGCTTAAACCGAGAAAACAGGCTAAAACTGAGACAAAACATTGATTCGAAGCAGCAAACAGCTATGTTCATCTTTCTAGGGTCAAAATATGTAACAATCCAATGCATTTGACTCACTGTAAGAGTTCAGGTTGAATTTGGAGTGTTTAGACACCAATTATACCCATTTTGTCCCGAAACAGGCTAAAACCAAGAAAACATTGATTTGAAGCAGTAAACAGCTTTGTTACTATTTCTAGGGTTAGAATGTGTGACAGTCAAATGCATTTTACTAATAGTAAGAGTTTGAGATGAATTTGGAGTGTTTAGACAACAGTTAAACCCGCTTTATCCAAAAACAGGCTTCAATCTAGGAAACAGGCTAATACCGAGAGAAAACATTAATTCGAAGCAGTAAACAGCTATGTTACTCTCTCTAGGCTCTAAATATGTAACAATCTAATGCATTTGAGTAATTATAAGAGTTCATGTTGAATTTGGAGTGTTTAAACACCACTTTTACCCATTTTGTCCTGAAATAGGCTAAAACCGAGAAAACAATAATTCGAGGCAGTAAACAGCTTTGTTACTGTTAATAGTGTCAGAATGTGTGACAATCCAATGCATTTGACTAATTTTAAGAGTTCAGAATAAATTTGGAGTGTTTAGACGACACTTAAACCCGTTTTATCCCAAAACAGGCTTAAACCAAGAAAAGAGGCTAAAACCGAGAGAAAACATTGATTCGAAGCAGTAAACAGCTATGTTACTCTTTATAGGGTCAAAATTTGTAACAATCCAATGCATTTGACTAAATATAAGAGTTCAGTTTAATTTGGAGTGTTTAGACACCACTTATACCCATTTTGTCCCGAAACAGGCTAACACCGAGAAAACATTGATTCAAAGCAGTAAACAGCTTTATTAATCTTTCTAGGGTCAGAATGTGTGACAGTTAAATGCATTTTACAAATAGTAAGCGTTCGAGATGAATTTGGAGTGTTTAGACAACACTTAAACCCGTTTTATCCCAAGACAAGCTTAAACCAAGAAAACAGGCTAAAACCAAGAGAAAACATTGATTCGAAGCAGTAAACAGCTATGTTACTTTTTATAGGGTCAAAATATGTAACAATCCAATGCATTTCACTAATTATAAGAGGTCGAGTTTAATTTGGAGTGTTTAGACACCATTTATATCCATTTTGTCCCGAAACAGGCTAACACCGAGAAAAAATTGATTCAAAGCAGTAAACAGCTTTGTTACTTTTTCTAGGATCAGAAAGTGTGACAATCTAATGAATTTTACTAATTGTAAGAGTTCGGGATGAATTTGGAGTCTTTTGACAACACTTAAACCCATTTTATCCCAAAACAGTCTTAAACCGAGAAAACAGGCTAAAACTGAGAGAAAACATTGATTCGAAGCAGTAAACAGCTATGTTACTCTTTCTAGGGTCAAAATATGTAACAATCCAATGCATTTGACTCACTGTAAGAGTTCAGGTTGAATTTGGAGTGTTTAGACACCAATTATACCTATTTTGTCCCGAAACAGGCTAAAACCAAGAAAACATTGATTTGAAGCAGTAAACAGCTTTGTTACTATTTCTAGGGTTAGAATGTGTGACAGTCAAATGCATTTTACTAATAGTAAGAGTTTGAGATGAATTTGGAGTGTTTAGACAATAGTTTAACCCGCTTTATCCAAAAACATGCTTAAATCTAGAAAACAGGCTAATACCGAGAGAAAACATTGATTCGAAGCAGTAAACAGCTATGTTACTCTTTCTAGGGTCAAAATATGTAACAATCTAATGCATTTGAGTAATTATAAGAGTTCATGTTGAATTTGGAGTGTATAAACACCACTTTTACCCATTTTGTCCTGAAATGGGCTAAAACCGAGAAAACAATGATTCGAGGCAGTAAACAGCTTTGTTACTGTTAATAGTGTCAGAATGTGTGACAATCCAATGCGTTTGACTAATTTTAAGAGTTCAGAATAAATTTGGAGTGTTTAGACTACACTTAAACCCGTTTTATCCCAAAACAGGCTTAAACCAAGAAAAGAGGCTAAAACCGAGAGAAAACATTGATTCGAAGCAGTAAACAGCTATGTTACTCTTTATAGAGTCAAAATATGTAACAATCCAATGCATTTGACTAATTATAAGAGTTCAAGTTTAATTTGGAGTGTTTAGACACCACTTATACCCATTTTGTCCCGAAACAGGCTAACACCGAGAAAACATTGATTCAAAGCAGTAAACAGCTTTGTTAATCTTTCTAGGGTCAGAATGTGTGACAGTCAAATGCATTTTACAAATAGTAAGCGTTCGAGATGAATTTGGAGTGTTTAGACAACACTTAAACCCGTTTTATCCCAAGACAAGCTTAAACCAAGAAAACAGGCTAAAACCAAGAGAAAACATTGATTCGAAGCAGTAAACAGCTATGTTACTCTTTATAGGGTCAAAATATGTAACAATCCAATGCATTTGACTAATTATAAGAGTTCGAGTTTAATTTGGAGTGTTTAGACACCATTTATATCCATTTTGTCCCGAAACAGGCTAACACCGAGAAAAAATTGATTCAAAGCAGTAAACAGCTTTGTTACTTTTTCTAGGATCAGAATGTGTGACAATCTAATGAATTTTACTAATTGTAAGAGTTCCGGATGAATTTGGAGTGTTTTGACAACACTTAAACCCATTTTATCCCAAAACAGGCTTAAACCGAGAAAACAGGCTAAAACTGAGACAAAACATTGATTCGAAGCAGTAAACAGCTATGTTACTCTTTCTAGGGTCAAAATATGTAACAATCCAATGCATTTGACTCACTGTAAGAGTTCAGGTTGAATTTGGAGTGTATAGACACCAATTATACCCATTTTGTCCCGAAACAGGCTAAAACCAAGAAAACATTGATTTGAAGCAGTAAACAGCTTTGTTACTATTTCTAGGGTTAGAATGTGTGACAGTCAAATGCATTTTACTAATAGTAAGAGTTTGAGATGAATTTGGAGTGTTTAGACAACAGTTAAACCCGCTTTATCCAAAAACAGGCTTCAATCTAGAAAACAGGCTAATACCGAGAGAAAACATTAATTCGAAGCAGTAAACAGCTATGTTACTCTTTCTAGGCTCTAAATATGTAACAATCTAATGCATTTGAGTAATTATAAGAGTTCATGTTGAATTTGGAGTGTTTAAACACCACTTTTACCCATTTTGTCCTGAAATAGGCTAAAACCGAGAAAACAATAATTCGAGGCAGTAAACAGCTTTGTTACTGTTAATAGTGTCAGAATGTGTGACAATCCAATGCATTTGACTAATTTTAAGAGTTCAGAATAAATTTGGAGTGTTTAGACGACACTTAAACCCGTTTTATCCCAAAACAGGCTTAAACCAAGAAAAGAGGCTAAAACCGAGAGAAAACATTGATTCGAAGCAGTAAACAGCTATGTTACTCTTTATAGGGTCAAAATTTGTAACAATCCAATGCATTTGACTAATTATAAGAGTTCAGTTTAATTTGGAGTGTTTAGACACCACTTATATCCATTTTGTCCCGAAACATGCTAACACCTAGAAAACATTGATTCAAAGCAGTAAACAGCTTTGTTAATATTTCTAGGGTCAGAATGTGTGACAGTCAAATGCATTTTACAAATAGTAAGCGTTCGAGATGAATTTGGAGTGTTTAGACAACACTTAAACCCGTTTTATCCCAAGACAAGCTTAAACCAAGAAAACAGGCTAAAACCAAGAGAAAACATTGATTCGAAGCAGTAAACAGCTATGTTACTCTTTATAGGGCAAAATATGTAACAATCCAATGCATTTGACTAATTATAAGAGTTCGAGTTTAATTTGGAGTGTTTAGACACCACTTATACCCATTTTGTCCCGAAACAGGCTAACACCGAGAAAACATTGATTCAAAGCAGTAAACAGCTTTGTTAATCTTTCTAGGGTCAGAATGTGTGACAGTCAAATGCATTTTACAAATAGTAAGCGTTCGAGATGAATTTGGAGTGTTTAGACAACACTTAAACCCGTTTTATCCCAAGACAAGCTTAAACCAAGAAAACAGGCTAAAACCAAGAGAAAACATTGATTCGAAGCAGTAAACAGCTATGTTACTCTTTATAGGGCAAAATATGTAACAATCCAATGCATTTGACTAATTATAAGAGTTCGAGTTTAATTTGGAGTGTTTAGACACCATTTATATCCATTTTGTCCCGAAACAGGCTAACACCGAGAAAACATTGATTCAAAGCAGTAAACAGCTTTGTTAATCTTTCTAGGGTCAGAATGTGTGACAGTCAAATGCATTTTACAAATAGAAAGCGTTCGAGATGAATTTGGAGTGTTTAGACAACACTTAAACCCGTTTTATCCCAAGACAAGCTTAAACCAAGAAAACAGGCTAAAACCAAGAGAAAACATTGATTCGAAGCAGTAAACAACTATGTTACTCTTTATAGGGCAAAATATGTAACAATCCAATGCATTTGACTAATTATAAGAGTTCGAGTTTAATTTGGAGTGTTTAGACACCATTTATATCCATTTTGTCCCGAAACAGGCTAACACCGAGAAAACATTGATTCAAAGCAGTAAACAGCTTTGTTAATCTTTCTAGGGTCAGAATGTGTGACAGTAAAATGCATTTTACAAATAGTAAGTGTTCGAGATGAATTTGGAGTGTTTAGACAACACTTAAACCCGTTTTATCCCAAAACAAGCTTAAACCAAGAAAACAGGCTAAAACCAAGAGAAAACATTGATTCGAAGCAGTAAACAGCTTTGTTACTCTTTATAGGGTCAACATATGTAACAATCCAATGCATTTGACTAATTATAAGAGTTCGAGTTTAATTTGGATTGTTTAGACACCATTTATATCCATTTTGTCCCGAAACAGGCTAACACCGAGAAAACATTGATTCAAAGCAGTAAACAGCTTTGTTAATCTTTCTAGGGTCAGAATGTGTGACAGTCAAATGCATTTTACAAATAGTAAGTGTTCGAGATGAATTTGGAGTGTTTAGACAACACTTAAACCCGTTTTATCCCAAAACAAGCTTAAACCAAGAAAACAGGCTAAAACCAAGAGAAAACATTGATTCGAAGCAGTAAACAGCTTTGTTACTCTTTATAGGGTCAAAATATGTAACAATCCAATGCATTTGACTAATTATAAGAGTTCGAGTTTAATTTGGAGTGTTTAGACACCATTTATATCCATTTTGTCCCGAAACAGGCTAACACCGAGAAAAAATTGATTCAAAGCAGTAAACAGCTTTGTTACTTTTTCTAGGATCAGAATGTGTGACAATCTAATGAATTTTACTAATTGTAAGAGTTCGGGATGAATTTGGAGTGTTTTGACAACACTTAAACCCATTTTATCCCAAAACAGGCTTAAACCGAGAAAACAGGCTAAAACTGAGACAAAACATTGATTCGAAGCAGTAAACAGCTATGTTACTCTTTCTAGGGTCAAAATATGTAACAATCCAATGCATTTGACTCACTGTAAGAGTTCAGGTTGAATTTGGAGTGTATAGACACCAATTATACCCATTTTGTCCCGAAACAGGCTAAAACCAAGAAAACATTGATTTGAAGCAGTAAACAGCTTTGTTACTATTTCTAGGGTTAAAATGTGTGACAGTCAAATGCATTTTACTAATAGTAAGAGTTTGAGATGAATTTGGAGTGTTTAGACAATAGTTAAACCCGCTTTATCCAAAAAGAGGCTTAAATCTAGAAAACAGGCTAATACCGAGAGAAAACATTAATTCGAAGCAGTAAACAGCTATGTTACTCTTTCTAGGCTCTAAATATGTAACAATACAATGCATTTGAGTAATGATAAGAGTTCATGTTGAATTTGGAGTGCTTAAACACCACTTTTACCCATTTTGTCCTGAAATAGGCTAAAACCAAGAAAACAATGATTCGAGACAGTAAACAGCATTGTTACTGTTAATAGTGTCAGAATGTGTGACAATCCAATGCATTTGACTAATTTTAAGAATTCGGAATAAATTTGGAGTGTTTAGACGACACTTAAACCCGTTTTATCCCAAAACAGGCTTAAACCAAGAAAAGAGGCTAAACCCGAGAGAAAACATTGATTCGAAGCAGTAAACAGCTATGTTACTCTTTATAGGGTCAAAATATGTAACAATCCAATGCATTTGACTAATTATAAGAGTTCAGTTTAATTTGGAGTGTTTAGACACCACTTATACCCATTTTGTCCCGAAACAGGCTAACACCGAGAAAACATTGATTCAAAGCAGTAAACAGCTTTGTTAATCTTTCTAGGGTCAGAATGTGTGACAATCCAATGCGTTTGACTAATTTTAAGAGTTCAGAATAAATTTGGAGTGTTTAGTCGACACTTAAACCCGTTTTATCCCATAACAGGCTTAAACCAAGAAAAGAGGCTAAAACCGAGAGAAAACATTGATTCGAAGCAGTAAACAGCTATGTTACTTTTTGTAGAGTCAAAATATGTAACAATCCAAAGCATTTGACTAATTATAAGAGTTCAAGTTTAATTTGGAGTGTTTAGACACCACTTATACCCATTTTGTCCCGAAACAGGCTAACACCGAGAAAACATTGATTCAAAGCAGTAAACAGCTTTGTTAATCTTTCTAGGGTCAGAAAGTGTGACAGTCAAATGCATTTTACAAATAGTAAGCGTTCGAGATGAATTTGGAGTGTTTAGACAACACTTAAACCCGTTTTATCCCAAGACAAGCTTAAACCAAGAAAACAGGCTAAAACAAAGAGAAAACATTGATTCGAAGCAGTAAACAACTATGTTACTCTTTATAGGGTCAAAATATGTAACAATCCAATGCATTTGACTAATTATAAGAGTTCGAGTTTAATTTGGAGTGTTTAGACACCATTTATATCCATTTTGTCCCGAAACAGGCTAACACCGAGAAAAAATTGATTCAAAGCAGTAAACAGCTTTGTTACTTTTTCTAGGATCAGAATGTGTGACAATCTACTGAATTTTACTAATTGTAAGAGTTCGGGATGAATTTGGAGTGTTTTGACAACACTTAAACCCATTTTATCCCAAAACAGGCTTAAACCGAGAAAACAGGCTAAAACTGAGACAAAACATTGATTCGAAGCAGTAAACAGCTATGTTACTCTTTCTAGGATCAAAATATGTAACAATCCAATGCATTTGACTCACTGTAAGAGTTCAGGTTGAATTTGGAGTGTTTAGACACCAATTATACCCATTTTGTCCCGAAACAGGCTAAAACCAAGAAAACATTGATTTGAAGCTGTAAACAGCTTTGTTACTATTTCTAGGGTTAGAATGTGTGACAGTCAAATGCATTTTACTAATAGTAAGAGTTTGAGATGAATTTGGAGTGTTTAGACAACAGTTAAACCCGCTTTATCCAAAAACAGGCTTCAATCTAGAAAACAGGCTATTACCGAGAGAAAACATTAATTCGAAGCAGTAAACAGCTATGTTACTCTTTCTAGGCTCTAAATATGTAACAATACAATGCATTTGAGTATTTATAAGAGTTCATGTTGAATTTGGAGTGCTTAAACACCACTTTTACCCATTTTGTCCTGAAATAGGCTAAAACCAAGAAAACAATGATTCGAGACAGTAAACAGCTTTGTTACTGTTAATAGTGTCAGAATGTGTGACAATCCAATGCATTTGACTAATTTTAAGAGTTCGGAATAAATTTGGAGTGTTTAGACGACACTTAAACCCGTTTTATCCCAAAACAGGCTTAAACCAAGAAAAGAGGCTAAACCCGAGAGAAAACATTGATTCGAAGCAGTAAACAGCTATGTTACTCTTTATAGGGTCAAAATATGTAACAATCCAATGCATTTGACTAATTATAAGAGTTCAGTTTAATTTGGAGTGTTTAGACACCACTTATACCCATTTTGTCCCGAAACAGGCTAACACCGAGAAAACATTGATTCAAAGCAGTAAACAGCTTTGTTAATCTTTCTAGGGTCAGAATGTGTGACAATCAGATGCGTTTGACTAATTTTAAGAGTTCAGAATAAATTTGGAGTGTTTAGACGACACTTAAACCCGTTTTATCCCAGAACAGGCTTAAACCAAGAAAAGAGGCTAAAACCGAGAGAAAACATTGATTCGAAGCAGTAAATAGCTATGTTACTCTTTATAGAGTCAAAATATGTAACAATCCAATGCATTTGACTAATTATAAGAGTTCGAGTTTAATTTGGAGTGTTTAGACACCATTTATATCCATTTTGTCCCGAAACAGGCTAACACCGAGAAAACATTGATTCAAAGCAGTAAACAGCTTTGTTAATCTTTCTAGGGTCAGAATGTGTGACAGTCAAATGCATTTTACAAATAGTAAGCGTTCGAGATGAATTTGGAGTGTTTAGACAACACTTAAACCCGTTTTATCCCAAGACAAGCTTAAACCAAGAAAACAGGCTAAAACAAAGAGAAAACATTGATTCGAAGCAGTAAACAACTATGTTACTCTTTATAGGGTCAAAATATGAAACAATCCAATGCATTTGACTAATTATAAGAGTTCGAGTTTAATTTGGAGTGTTTAGACACCATTTATATCCATTTTGTCCCGAAACAGGCTAACACCGAGAAAAAATTGATTCAAAGCAGTAAACAGCTTTGTTACTTTTTCTAGGATCAGAATGTGTGACAATCTACTGAATTTTACTAATTGTAAGAGTTCGGAATGAATTTGGAGTGTTTTGACAACACTTAAACCCATTTTATCCCAAAACAGGCTTAAACCGAGAAAACAGGCTAAAACTGAGAGAAAACATTGATTCGAAGCAGTAAACAGCTATGTTACTCTTTCTAGGGTCAAAATATGTAACAATCCAGTGCATTTGACTCACTGTAAGAGTTCAGGTTGAATTTGGAGTGTTTAGACACCAATTATACCTATTTTGTCCCGAAACAGGCTAAAACCAAGAAAACATTGATTTGAAGCAGTAAACAGCTTTGTTACTATTTCTAGGGTTAGAATGTGTGACAGTCAAATGCATTTTACTAATAGTAAGAGTTTGAGATGAATTTGGAGTGTTTAGACAATAGTTAAACCCGCTTTATCCAAAAACAGGCTTAAATCTAGAAAACAGGCTAATACCGAGAGAAAACATTGATTCGAAGCAGTAAACAGCTATGTTACTCTTTCTAGGGTCAAAATATGTAACAATCTAATGCATTTGAGTAATTATAAGAGTTCATGTTGAATTTGGAGTGTTTAAACACCACTTTTACCCATTTTGTCCTGAAATGGGCTAAAACCGAGAAAACAATGATTCGAGACAGTAAACAGCTTTGTTACTGTTAATAGTGTCAGAATGTGTGACAATCCAATGCGTTTGACTAATTTTAAGAGTTCAGAATAAATTTGGAGTGTTTAGACGACACTTAAACCCGTTTTATCCCAAAACAGGCTTAAACCAAGAAAAGAGGCTAAAACCGAGAGAAAACATTGATTCGAAGCAGTAAACAGCTATGTTACTATTTATAGAGTCAAAATATGTAACAATCCAATGCATTTGACTAATTATAAGAGTTCAAGTTTAATTTGGAGTGTTTAGACACCACTTATACCCATTTTGTCCTGAAACAGGCTAACACCGAGAAAACATTGATTCAAAGCAGTAAACAGCTTTGTTAATCTTTCTAGGGTCAGAATGTGTGACAGTCAAATGCGTTTTACAAATAGTAAGTGTTCGAGATGAATTTCGAGTGTTTAGACAACACTTAAACCCGTTTTATCCCAAAACAAGCTTAAACCAAGAAAACAGGCTAAAACCAAGAGAAAACATTGATTCGAAGCAGTAAACAGCTTTGTTACTCTTTATAGGGTCAAAATATGTAACAATCCAATGCATTTGACTAATTATAAGAGTTCGAGTTTAATTTGGAGTGTTTAGACACCATTTATATCCATTTTGTCCCGAAACAGGCTAACACCGAGAAAACATTGATTCAAAGCAGTAAACAGCTTTGTTAATCTTTCTAGGGTCAGAATGTGTGACAGTCAAATGCATTTTACAAATAGTAAGTGTTCGAGATGAATTTGGAGTGTTTAGACAACACTTAAACCCGTTTTATCCCAAAACAAGCTTAAACCAAGAAAACAGGCTAAAACCAAGAGAAAACATTGATTCGAAGCAGTAAACAGCTTTGTTACTCTTTATAGGGTCAAAATATGTAACAATCCAATGCATTTGACTAATTATAAGAGTTCGAGTTTAATTTGGAGTGTTTAGACACCATTTATATCCATTTTGTCCCGAAACAGGCTAACACCGAGAAAAAATTGATTCAAAGCAGTAAACAGCTTTGTTACTTTTTCTAGGATCAGAATGTGTGACAATCTAATGAATTTTACTAATTGTAAGAGTTCGGGATGAATTTGGAGTGTTTTGACAACACTTAAACCCATTTTATCCCAAAACAGGCTTAAACCGAGAAAACAGGCTAAAACTGAGACAAAACATTGATTCGAAGCAGTAAACAGCTATGTTACTCTTTCTAGGGTCAAAATATGTAACAATCCAATGCATTTGACTCACTGTAAGAGTTCAGGTTGAATTTGGAGTGTATAGACACCAATTATACCCATTTTGTCCCGAAACAGGCTAAAACCAAGAAAACATTGATTTGAAGCAGTAAACAGCTTTGTTACTATTTCTAGGGTTAAAATGTGTGACAGTCAAATGCATTTTACTAATAGTAAGAGTTTGAGATGAATTTGGAGTGTTTAGACAACAGTTAAACCCGCTTTATCCAAAAAGAGGCTTAAATCTAGAAAACAGGCTAATACCGAGAGAAAACATTAATTCGAAGCAGTAAACAGCTATGTTACTCTTTCTAGGCTCTAAATATGTAACAATACAATGCATTTGAGTAATTATAAGAGTTCATGTTGAATTTGGAGTGCTTAAACACCACTTTTACCCATTTTGTCCTGAAATAGGCTAAAACCAAGAAAACAATGATTCGAGACAGTAAACAGCATTGTTACTGTTAATAGTGTCAGAATGTGTGACAATCCAATGCATTTGACTAATTTTAAGAGTTCGGAATAAATTTGGAGTGTTTAGACGACACTTAAACCCGTTTTATCCCAAAACAGGCTTAAACCAAGAAAAGAGGCTAAACCCGAGAGAAAACATTGATTCGAAGCAGTAAACAGCTATGTTACTCTTTATAGGGTCAAAATATGTAACAATCCAATGCATTTGACTAATTATAAGAGTTCAGTTTAATTTGGAGTGTTTAGACACCACTTATACCCATTTTGTCCCGAAACAGGCTAACACCGAGAAAACATTGATTCAAAGCAGTAAACAGCTTTGTTAATCTTTCTAGGGTCAGAATGTGTGACAATCCAATGCGTTTGACTAATTTTAAGAGTTCAGAATAAATTTGGAGTGTTTAGTCGACACTTAAACCCGTTTTATCCCAGAACAGGCTTAAACCAAGAAAAGAGGCTAAAACCGAGAGAAAACATTGATTCGAAGCAGTAAACAGCTATGTTACTTTTTGTAGAGTCAAAATATGTAACAATCCAATGCATTTGACTAATTATAAGAGTTCAAGTTTAATTTGGAGTGTTTAGACACCACTTATACCCATTTTGTCCCGAAACAGGCTAACACCGAGAAAACATTGATTCAAAGCAGTAAACAGCTTTGTTAATCTTTCTAGGGTCAGAAAGTGTGACAGTCAAATGCATTTTACAAATAGTAAGCGTTCGAGATGAATTTGGAGTGTTTAGACAACACTTAAACCCGTTTTATCCCAAGACAAGCTTAAACCAAGAAAACAGGCTAAAACAAAGAGAAAACATTGATTCGAAGCAGTAAACAACTATGTTACTCTTTATAGGGTCAAAATATGTAACAATCCAATGCATTTGACTAATTATAAGAGTTCGAGTTTAATTTGGAGTGTTTAGACACCATTTATATCCATTTTGTCCCGAAACAGGCTAACAGCGAGAAAAAATTGATTCAAAGCAGTAAACAGCTTTGTTACTTTTTCTAGGATCAGAATGTGTGACAATCTACTGAATTTTACTAATTGTAAGAGTTCGGGATGAATTTGGAGTGTTTTGACAACACTTAAACCCATTTTATCCCAAAACAGGCTTAAACCGAGAAAACAGGCTAAAACTGAGACAAAACATTGATTCGAAGCAGTAAACAGCTATGTTACTCTTTCTAGGATCAAAATATGTAACAATCCAATGCATTTGACTCACTGTAAGAGTTCAGGTTGAATTTGGAGTGTTTAGACACCAATTATACCCATTTTGTCCCGAAACAGGCTAAAACCAAGAAAACATTGATTTGAAGCAGTAAACAGCTTTGTTACTATTTCTAGGGTTAGAATGTGTGACAGTCAAATGCATTTTACTAATAGTAAGAGTTTGAGATGAATTTGGAGTGTTTAGACAACAGTTAAACCCGCTTTATCCAAAAACAGGCTTCAATCTAGAAAACAGGCTAATACCGAGAGAAAACATTAATTCGAAGCAGTAAACAGCTATGTTACTCTTTCTAGGCTCTAAATATGTAACAATACAATGCATTTGAGTATTTATAAGAGTTCATGTTGAATTTGGAGTGCTTAAACACCACTTTTACCCATTTTGTCCTGAAATAGGCTAAAACCAAGAAAACAATGATTCGAGACAGTAAACAGCTTTGTTACTGTTAATAGTGTCAGAATGTGTGACAATCCAATGCATTTGACTAATTTTAAGAGTTCGGAATAAATTTGGAGTGTTTAGACGACACTTAAACCCGTTTTATCCCAAAACAGGCTTAAACCAAGAAAAGAGGCTAAACCCGAGAGAAAACATTGATTCGAAGCAGTAAACAGCTATGTTACTCTTTATAGGGTCAAAATATGTAACAATCCAATGCATTTGACTAATTATAAGAGTTCAGTTTAATTTGGAGTGTTTAGACACCACTTATACCCATTTTGTCCCGAAACAGGCTAACACCGAGAAAACATTGATTCAAAGCAGTAAACAGCTTTGTTAATCTTTCTAGGGTCAGAATGTGTGACAGTCAAATGCGTTTTACAAATAGTAAGTGTTCGAGATGAATTTGGAGTGTTTAGACGACACTTAAACCCGTTTTATCCCAAAACAAGCTTAAACCAAGAAAACAGGCTAAAACCAAGAGAAAACATTGATTCGAAGCAGTAAACAGCTTTGTTACTCTTTATAGGGTCAAAATATGTAACAATCCAATGCATTTGACTAATTATAAGAGTTCGAGTTTAATTTGGAGTGTTTAGACACCATTTATATCCATTTTGTCCCGAAACAGGCTAACACCGAGAAAAAATTGATTCAAAGCAGTAAACAGCTTTGTAACTTTTTCTAGGATCAGAATGTGTGACAATCTACTGAATTTTACAAATAGTAAGCGTTCGAGATGAATTTGGAGTGTTTAGACAACACTTAAACCCGTTTTATCCCAAGACAAGCTTAAACCAAGAAAACAGGCTAAAACAAAGAGAAAACATTGATTCGAAGCAGTAAACAACTATGTTACTCTTTATAGGGTCAAAATATGTAACAATCCAATGCATTTGACTAATTATAAGAGTTCGAGTTTAATTTGGAGTGTTTAGACACCATTTATATCCATTTTGTCCCGAAACAGGCTAACACCGAGAAAAAATTGATTCAATGCAGTAAACAGCTTTGTTACTTTTTCTAGGATCAGAATGTGTGACAATCTACTGAATTTTACTAATTGTAAGAGTTCGGGATGAATTTGGAGTGTTTTGACAACACTTAAACCCATTTTATCCCAAAACAGGCTTAAACCGAGAAAACAGGCTAAAACTGAGACAAAACATTGATTCGAAGCAGTAAACAGCTATGTCACTCTTTCTAGGGTCAAAATATGTAACAATCCAATGCATTTGACTCACTGTAAGAGTTCAGGTTGAATTTGGAGTGTTTAGACACCAATTATACCCATTTTGTCCCGAAACAGGCTAAAACCAAGAAAACATTGATTTGAAGCAGTAAACAGCTTTGTTACTATTTCTAGGGTTAGAATGTGTGACAGTCAAATGCATTTTACTAATAGTAAGAGTTTGAGATGAATTTGGAGTGTTTAGACAACAGTTAAACCCGCTTTATCAAAAAACAGGCTTAAATCTAGAAAACAGGCTAATACCGAGAGAAAACATTAATTCGAAGCAGTAAACAGCTATGTTACTCTTTTTAGGCTCTAAATATGTAACAATACAATGCATTTGAGTATTTATCAGAGTTCATGTTGAATTTGGAGTGCTTAAACACCACTTTTACCCATTTTGTCCTGAAATAGGCTAAAACCAAGAAAACAATGATTCGAGACAGTAAACAGCTTTGTTACTGTTAATAGTGTCAGAATGTGTGACAATCCAATGCATTTGACTAATTTTAAGAGTTCGGAATAAATTTGGAGTGTTTAGACGACACTTAAACCCGTTTTATCCCAAAACAGGCTTAAACCAAGAAAAGAGGCTAAACCCGAGAGAAAACATTGATTCGAAGCAGTAAACAGCTATGTTACTCTTTATAGGGTCAAAATATGTAACAATCCAATGCATTTGACTAATTATAAGAGTTCAGTTTAATTTGGAGTGTTTAGACACCACTTATACCCATTTTGTCCCGAAACAGGCTAACACCGAGAAAACATTGATTCAAAGCAGTAAACAGCTTTGTTAATCTTTCTAGGGTCAGAATGTGTGACAATCAGATGCGTTTGACTAATTTTAAGAGTTCAGAATAAATTTGGAGTGTTTAGACGACACTTAAACCCGTTTTATCCCAGAACAGCCTTAAACCAAGAAAAGAGGCTAAAACCGAGAGAAAACATTGATTCGAAGCAGTAAACAGCTATGTTACTCTTTATAGAGTCAAAATATGTAACAATCCAATGCATTTGACTAATTATAAGAGTTCAAGTTTAACTTGGAGTGTTTAGACACCACTTATACCCATTTTGTCCCGAAACAGGCTAACACCGAGAAAGCATTGATTCAAAGCAGTAAACAGCTTTGTTAATCTTTCTAGGGTCAGAATGTGTGACAGTCAAATGCATTTTACAAATAGTAAGTGTTCGAGATGAATTTGGAGTGTTTAGACAACACTTAAACCCATTTTATCCCAAAACAGGCTTAAACTGAGAAAACAGGCTAAAACTGAGACAAAACATTGATTCGAAGCAGTAAACAGCTATGTTACTCTTTCTAGGGTCAAAATATGTAACAATCCAATGCATTTGACTCACTGTAAGAGTTCAGGTTGAATTTGGAGTGTTTAGACACCATTTATATCCATTTTGTCCCGAAACAGGCTAACACAGAGAAAAAATTGATTCAAAGCAGTAAACAGCTTTGTTACTTTTTCTAGGATCAGAATTTGTGACAATCTAATGAATTTTACTAATTGTAAGAGTTCGGGATGAATTTGGAGTGTTTTGACAACACTTAAACCCATTTTATCCCAAAACAGGCTTAAACCGAGAAAACAGGCTAAAACTGAGACAAAACATTGATTCGAAGCAGTAAACAGCTATGTTACTCTTTCTAGGGTCAAAATATGTAACAATCCAATGCATTTGACTCACTGTAAGAGTTCAGGTTGAATTTGGAGTGTATAGACACCAATTATACCCATTTTGTCCCGAAACAGGCTAAAACCAAGAAAACATTGATTTGAAGCAGTAAACAGCTTTGTTACTATTTCTAGGGTTAGAATGTGTGACAGTCAAATGCATTTTAATAATAGTAAGAGTTTGAGATGAATTTGGAGTGTTTAGACAACAGTTAAACCCGCTTTATCCAAAAAGAGGCTTAAATCTAGAAAACAGGCTAATACCGAGAGAAAACAGGCTAATACCGAGAGAAAACATTAATTCGAATCAGTAAACAGCTATGTTACTCTTTCTAGGCTCTAAATATGTAACAATACAATGCATTTGAGTAATTATAAGAGTTCATGTTGAATTTGGAGTGCTTAAACACCACTTTTACCCATTTTGTCCTGAAATAGGCTAAAACCGAGAAAACAATGATTCGAGACAGTAAACAGCTTTGTTACTGTTAATAGTGTCAGAATGTGTGACAATCCAATGCATTTGACTAATTTTAAGAGTTCGGAATAAATTTGGAGTGTTTAGACGACACTTAAACCCGTTTTATCCCAAAACAGGCTTAAACCAAGAAAAGAGGCTAAACCCGAGAGAAAACATTGATTCGAAGCAGTAAACAGCTATGTTACTCTTTATAGGGTCAAAATATGTAACAATCCAATGCATTTGACTAATTATAAGAGTTCAGTTTAATTTGGAGTGTTTAGACACCACTTATACCCATTTTGTCCCGAAACAGGCTAACACCGAGAAAACATTGATTCAAAGCAGTAAACAGCTTTGTTAATCTTTCTAGGGTCAGAATGTGTGACAATCAGATGCGTTTGACTAATTTTAAGAGTTCAGAATAAATTTGGAGTGTTTAGACGACACTTAAACCCGTTTTATCCCAGAACAGCCTTAAACCAAGAAAAGAGGCTAAAACCGAGAGAAAACATTGATTCGAAGCAGTAAACAGCTATGTTACTCTTTATAGAGTCAAAATATGTAACAATCCAATGCATTTGACTAATTATAAGAGTTCAAGTTTAACTTGGAGTGTTTAGACACCACTTATACCCATTTTGTCCCGAAACAGGCTAACACCGAGAAAGCATTGATTCAAAGCAGTAAACAGCTTTCTTAATCTTTCTAGGGTCAGAATGTGTGACAGTCAAATGCATTTTACAAATAGTAAGTGTTCGAGATGAGTTTGGAGTGTTTAGACAACACTTAAACCCATTTTATCCCAAAACAGGCTTAAACTGAGAAAACAGGCTAAAACTGAGACAAAACATTGATTCGAAGCAGTAAACAGCTATGTTACTCTTTCTAGGGTCAAAATATGTAACAATCCAATGCATTTGACTCACTGTAAGAGTTCAGGTTGAATTTGGAGTGTTTAGACACCATTTATATCCATTTTGTCCCAAAACAGGCTAACACAGAGAAAAACTTGATTCAAAGCAGTAAACAGCTTTGTTACTTTTTCTAGGATCAGAATGTGTGACAATCTAATGAATTTTACTAATTGTAAGAGTTCGGGATGAATTTGGAGTGTTTTGACAACACTTAAACCCATTTTATCCCAAAACAGGCTTAAACCGAGAAAACAGGCTAAAACTGAGACAAAACATTGATTCGAAGCAGTAAACAGCTATGTTACTCTTTCTAGGGTCAAAATATGTAACAATCCAATGCATTTGACTCACTGTAAGAGTTCAGGTTGAATTTGGAGTGTATAGACACCAATTATACCCATTTTGTCCCGAAACAGGCTAAAACCAAGAAAACATTGATTTGAAGCAGTAAACAGCTTTGTTACTATTTCTAGGGTTAGAATGTGTGACAGTCAAATGCATTTTAATAATAGTAAGAGTTTGAGATGAATTTGGAGTGTTTAGACAACAGTTAAACCCGCTTTATCCAAAAAGAGGCTTAAATCTAGAAAACAGGCTAATACCGAGAGAAAACATTAATTCGAATCAGTAAACAGCTATGTTACTCTTTCTAGGCTCTAAATATGTAACAATACAATGCATTTGAGTAATTATAAGAGTTCATGTTGAATTTGGAGTGCTTAAACACCACTTTTACCCATTTTGTCCTGAAATAGGCTAAAACCGAGAAAACAATGATTCGAGACAGTAAACAGCTTTGTTACTGTTAATAGTGTCAGAATGTGTGACAATCCAATGCATTTGACTAATTTTAAGAGTTCGGAATAAATTTGGAGTGTTTAGACGACACTTAAACCCGTTTTATCCCAAAACAGGCTTAAACCAAGAAAAGAGGCTAAACCCGAGAGAAAACATTGATTCGAAGCAGTAAACAGCTATGTTACTCTTTATAGGGTCAAAATATGTAACAATCCAATGCATTTGACTAATTATAAGAGTTCAGTTTAATTTGGAGTGTTTAGACACCACTTATACCCATTTTGTCCCGAAACAGGCTAACACCGAGAAAACATTGATTCAAAGCAGTAAACAGCTTTGTTAATCTTTCTAGGGTCAGAATGTGTGACAGTCAAATGCATTTTACAAATAGTAAGCGTTCGAGATGAATTTGGAGTGTTTAGACAACAATTAAACCCGTTTTATCCCAAAACAAGCTTAAACCAAGAAAACAGGCTAAAACCAAGAGAAAACATTGATTCGAAGCAGTAAACAGCTATGTTACTCTTTATAGGGTCAAAATATGTAACAATCCAATGTATTTGACTAATTATAAGAGTTCGAGTTTAATTTGGAGTGTTTAGACACCATTTATATTCATTTTGACCCGAAACAGGCTAACACCGAGAAAAAATTGATTCAAAGCAGTAAACAGCTTTGTTACTTTTTCTAGGATCAGAAAGTGTGACGACTTAATGAATTTTACTAATTGTAAGAGTTCGGGATGAATTTGGAGTGTTTTGACAACACTTAAACCCATTTTATCCCAAAACAGACTTAAACCGAGAAAACAGGCTAAAACTGAGAGAAAACATTGATTCGAAGCAGTAAACAGCTATGTTACTCTTTCTAGGGTCAAAATATGTAACAATCCAATGCATTTGACTCACTGTAAGAGTTCAGGTTGAATTTGGAGTGTTTAGACACCAATTATACCCATTTTGTCCCGAAACAGGCTAAAACCAAGAAAACATTGATTTGAAGCAGTAAACAGCTTTGTTACTATTTCTAGGGTTAGAATGTGTGACAGTCAAATGCATTTTACTAATAGTAAGAGTTTGAGATGAATTTGGAGTGTTTAGACAGTAGTTAAACCCGCTTTATCCAAAAACAGGCTTAAATCTAGAAAACAGGCTAATACCGAGAGAACACATTGATTCGAAGCATTAAACAGCTATGTTACTCTTTCTAGGGTCATAATATGTAACAATCTAATGCATTTGAGTAATTATAATAGTTCATGTTGAATTTGGAGTGTTTAAACACCACTATTACCCATTTTGTCCTGAAATAGGCTAAAACCGAGAAAACAACGATTCGAGGCAGTAAACAGCTTTGTTACTGTTAATAGTGTCAGAATGTGTGACAATCCAATGCATTTGACTAATTTTAAGAGTTCCAAATAAATTTGGAGTGTTTAGACGACACTTAAACCCGTTTTATCCCAAAATAGGCTTAAACCAAGAAAAGAGGCTAAAACCGAGAGAAAACATTGATTCGAAGCAGTAAACAGCTATGTTACTCTTTATAGGGTCAAAATATGTAACAATCCAATGCATTTGACTAATTATAAGAGTTCAAGTTTAATTTGGAGTGTTTAGACACCACTTATACCCATTTTGTCCCGAAACAGGCTAACACCGAGAAAACATTGATTCAAAGCATTAAACAGCTTTGTTAATCTTTCTAGGGTTAGAATGTGTGACAGTCAAATGCATTTTACTAATAGTAAGAGTTCGAGATGAATTTGGAGTGTTTAGACAACACTTAAACCCGTTTTATCCCAAAATAAGCTTAAACCAAGAAAACAGGCTAAAACCGAGAGAAAACATTGATTCGAAGCAGTAAACAGCTATGTTACTCTTTCTAGGGTCAAAATATGTAACAATCCAATGCATTTGACTAATTATAAGAGTTTGAGTTCAATTTGGAGTGTTTAGACACCATTTATATCCATTTTTTCCCGAAACAGGCTAACACCGAGAAAAAATTGATTCAAAGCAGTAAACAGCTTTGTTACTCTTTCTAGGGTCAGAATATGTGACAATCTAATGAATTTTACTAATTGTAAGAGTTCGGGATGAATTTGGAGTGTTTAGACAACACTTAAACCCGTTTTATCCCAAAACAGGCTTAAACCGAGAAAACAGGCTAAAACAGAGAGAAAACTGTAAGTTTTAGATTCAAAGAGGAAGAGAGGAAGGCCTCAAGTATTGGAGCATCAAGAGAGCTTTGAATGATGGCAAGAACACTTTGGTCTTCTTGAAACCATTTGTCTCCACCGCTTGTGACCGCTTCTTTCCCGTCTATGATGAGCTCTTCCTTTGGAGCCTCACCCGTTGTAATATGGGTCCAAAGCCCTCGGCCGCATAGTGCCATCTTTGTGGTCCTTGCCCACAACAAGTAGTTCTCTCCTTTGAGAGTAACTGGAACAATCAAGGTCTTGGTGCCTTCCATGGTGTTTTGTCCGCTGGTCAATAGTATTATCCAACGGTTAAAAGGAATCGCTTCTTGCGATTGAAACAGAAGTGAAGAGAGTAAGAAGAGCGGAAGTGATGAATGGGTGAGAGATTGAGAACTAGGAGCAACTTGGCTCTGATACCATGTAAGTTTTAGATTCAAAGAGGAAGAGAGGAAGACGAAGTGTATTGAGAGTAAGTGAGTTTGCGGTTTTAGGTTTAGTGATTGAATAAGAGTGTAAAGGTTGTTTGTCACTAACAATCCTATGATGAAATGGAAAGTGCAGAAAGTAAAACTACAAGAACTAGGAGCTAAATGCAAATGGAACAGAGTGATTATGACAAACAGAAATAGAAACTATGGAAATGCAAGTATTGAACTAATGCAAGGTAAGTAATGAACAGGATACTAAACGAATGCAACAGAAATACAACTAGGGTGAAACAGGACAAACATAAATCATAAACACAAGTTATGGGTTGGAACTCGAGCAAGCACTCGATCGAGTGCTGATCGAGTGCAGGGTCGAGCTGGACAAATACGCAAAACAGAGCAACACAAGAAAAACAGAGCAATACCAAAACGAACCAAACAACAGGATTTAAGCTAAGAAATCAATAAACAAGGAAGGTCTTGAGGAGGGATTCATGGGCTGGACTATGATTGAGGTCATCTAACTTGGTCAACAAATCTCAAACAACTTGAGCTAATCTCTAGACATATATTTCTAAGACATGTTTAATCCACTCTCATGGCAAGAAACAATCAAACTCATGCATCTCTAGACTTGTTCTCACAAGGTAAATAATCTACACAAGCAGGCATTAAGCAATATGTCAAAAATCAAACAAGACTTCTAATCTCTTAGCAAGCCTAATGATAGTCTCTAGATCTAGCCTTATCTATGCTCCTTAGACATTGGTGTGATGCTAAGAGGCTTGAAATCAGATCTTACCCTCTCAGATATAGGATCAGCATTAAGAACATCTAGCCTAGAAGGGATCTACAACAATCAAGCTTGACCAAATCAAACAAACCTCAAACACAACCCAGCCTAACCCATCCTCAAGATCCTAAGCAACTACTCACAAGCATACATGATGAACATCAAAATCATACACACAGAAAATACTGAAACTTGCATCATTAGAAAGATAAATCAAAGATCTACAATATTGAAGAAAGAACCAAACTCAAATTCTCAATATTAAGAAAGTTATGAAACCAACAATATTGAAGAATTTAGTCTTTTTCTCCTTTTAAAAGAAGTACAAGATCTAAGAAAATAAAAGTGCAAAAGGAATAATTCTAAAAAAGGTAAAAACTAGGTTTTTGACACTCTAAAAAGCTGGAATCCTTTGGTGACTGCAGGTACAAGCCCTTATATAGAAAATGTAGTGGAAGCCCTAAAAACGCTAAAAGAAAAAATAGCCAGGCGGCTCGACCAACTCAACCTGGTGCTCGGTCGAGTGACCGGTCGAGTTGGCTCCTCTTGTGCTCCTCCCACTCGGTCGAGTCCCTCTCAGCACACGGTCGAGTGTTTGGTCGAGTGGGCAGTCGAGTTGGACTCCGGACCTTGGTTCTTCAGCCTTAGCTCTCTTGCTTTCTCCTCATGATTGCTTCACTTCTCCTCAGCATTGCTTCCATGCTCCTTAAGCTCCAAAATCACCTGTTTATGCATGAAAAGATGCAAATGCAATGCAACTAAACTCTAATGCAAGAACAGTCCTAAAGCTATGCAATAATGGTCAAAATGTATAGCAAAAGATGCAAAAGATGTGAATATATTAAGGGAAGACAGGGTAAAATATATGAACATCAACACCCCCAAACTTAGTGAAACTGACTTTCTTTGTGGTGTATGAATGAATGATGTATGGAATGATGATGTATGGAATGAATAGAAGTCAGGGTGTTTCAATTCCCCTTATGCAGTTACAGTATAAGAGGTGTCAATCCTATCTGAGTGATTGTGAACAATTAAGATGTGCATATGAGTCTAAGTCAAGCCAATTGTAAAGATTGTTTGTCACTAACAATCCTAAAATGAGATATGAAATGCAGAAAGTTAAAACAACTAGAACAGGATACTAAATGCAAACAGAACAAACAACTTGAAGCTATAATGAAACTAGAACAAAGATAGAAACTATGCTAATGGACTAATGCAAGACAAGTAATGAACAAGAAACTACGTGAATGCAATGGAAATGAAACAGGAATGAAACAAGACAATCACAAATCAAAAACACAAGTTCTGGGGATGAACTCGAGCAGCACTGGACCGAGTGTAGGTCGAGTGGGTGGTCGAGCTAGACTTAAACGTGAAAACAGAGCAACACAAGAAAAAACAGAGCAAAGCTAAAACCAATCAAACAACAAACAAGCAATGATATTTAGACTAGGATTTCAATAAACAAAGAAGGCCTTGAGGAGGAATTCATGGGCTGAGCTAATCATTGTGGTTATCTAACTTGGTCAACAAATCTCAAGCAAACATTGAGCTGATCTCTAGACATACTATTCTAATACATGTTTAATCCACTCTCATGGCAAGAAACAATCAAACCTATGCAATTCTAGACTTGTTCTCACAAAGAAAAGAATCTACACAAGCAGGCATTAAGCAATACATCTCAAACCAAACAAGACTCCTAATCTCTTAGCAAGCCTAATGGTAAGCTCTAGATCTAGCCTTATCTATGCTCCTTAGACATTGGTGTGATGCTAAGATGCTTGAAATCAAACCCTACCCTCTCAGATATAGGATCAGCATTAAGATCATCTAGCCTAGAAGAGATCTACAACAATCAAGCTTGACCAAATCAAACAAACCACAAGATCAACCCAGCCTAACCCATCCTCAAGGTCCTAAACAAACTACTCACAAGAACACATGGTGAAATATGTCAAAAACCCAGAAAATAATGAAACTTGCATCATTAGAGAGATGAAACAGAGATCTACAATATTGATGAAGGAATAAAACTCGAAATCTTAATACTTTGAAAGTTATGAAACAAACAAAATATAAGAATCTAGTCTTTCTCTCTCAAACAAGTACAAGATCTAAAAATAAAATAAAAGTGCAAAAGGAATAATATCTAAAAAAGGTAAAAACTAGGTTTTAGACTCTCTAAAAAGCTGGACTCTTTGTGGCTGCAAGTACAAGGGCCTTATATAGGAGGTGAGGTGGAAGCCCTAAAAATACAAAAAGTCAAAGTGGTCAACGGCTCGGTCAACTCGACCAGTGCTCGGTCGAGTGGCTGGTCGAGCTGGCTTCTCTCGTGCATTCTCCACTCGGTCGAGTCCTCCTCAGCACACGGTCGAGTGGTGGTCGAGTGGTGCGGTCGAGTTGGACTCCGGACCTTGATTCTACAGCCTTAACTCTCTTGTTTTCTCCTCAGCATTGCTTCCATGCTCCTTAAGCTCCAAAATCACCTGTTTATGCATGAAAAGATGCAAATGCAATGCAACTATACTCTAATGCATGATTAGTCCTAAAGCTACACAATAATGGCCTAAATGGATAGCAAAAGATGCAAAAGTTGTGAATAAACTAAGGGAAAACAAGGTAAAATATATGAACATCACTTAGTCTTTGCTTGCCCTCAAGCAAATGAACAAGACATAAGTAGGTAGGTGAGGGTTCAAAGTGGGATCTCAGCTCCTAAAGCTTGCAAATAGACCATCTAGAATCAATGTCCAAGTTACTAGTACTATGATGCAAGTTGAATGAGCTGTACTTAAAGATTTTAGACAAGCATATCACATCCTTTACTGATTTGAGCCTTAGATGTCCACATGCATTCAAATCAACCATTTCCTTTAACATTCATTAATCAAGAACATTAATCAATTATATGCAATGCTTAAACTCATTTGGCTTGGCAGTAAAAGGTTTAGAGACAATGATGGTCTCTATTTAGAGTGGGGTTTATCAATATCAAGGTTCTCTCATAAAAAATGGATTGAGCTTTAGAAGAATGCTAAAGGTAAGAACACTTAGACACATACAAGAACAAAACCTTGTCTACCCAAAGGCACCCAAAGTGTTTATCCTATCAATCTAAACCCAATTGATCCTAGTGCTACCCTTTAAATTCTTCTCTTCTCTTTCACCCTTTTCTCTTTTGATTTTAAAGTCTTAGGAGAGGTTTCTTATTTGATCTTTCTTATTTGATTCTTACTTATTTGCTATGGTTTTCTTTTCTTCTTATTCTTAAGGCATAAAAGCATTTTGCTAAACTCTTCTTTTTCTTTCTTTATTTTCTTTGACTGAAATCATCTTTAAACAATATCATACTTCCCATTCTTTCACTAGACTTTGATTTTACTTAAAAACATTCCCCTCCTAAAGACTCTAACCTTTTCTTTCTCTTCTCCTCTTTTCTTTTCTTTCTTTTTCAAACAACCAAATCCCAAACCCAACAATGAAATCACCTAGTCCTATCTAGTTTGGAAAATGTAAACTAGAACTACACAAGACATTATTCTTGTCAGTTCAAACCTAACACTTTCTACCAAGCTCAATCCCAAAAAGGCCTCACACACTTAAGAATAAACATGGCTTGAAAGAAGGGTTGGTTAAGGGTATTGGAAACTGATTTTAATGATTCAATCAGCTACTTGGATCAACAAGAGTGGTAAAAAGGAGAAAGATGATCCAAATATGTATATGGTATCCATGAGTTTAAAGCAATGCACACATTGATATTTAACAGTCAATATAAAGTTCTTATAAGTAGGAAATGGCATCAAATCACAACATGCTTCAATTTAGACCAAATGCAATGCAGGAATTCAAGGCTTGGTTCAATCTTATGCTTCTAACCACTCAACTAGCATCAAAGTACTATTAAATTGGGCATTGATCCTAGTCTAGTGAATTAAACAAGCTAACAAGGCAAAACTCATCATAGATCCCTAATGCAAATATCATACAATCCTACATGAAACATGCTAAACAAGATGCTATTATGCAATGCAAACTACATGAACACTCTTTTATTTATAAAGAATTTTGCAAAAAGTTTCAAATTTTTAGGGTTTTTCTATGCCTTAGATGCTATGCAAGTATTAACATGATGATGCTAAAAATTTGAAATAAGAAAACAAAACACAACATCAAATGCTATCTCAAACCCTCCCCCAAACTTAAATCACACAGTCCTCTGTGTGAAAGAAATTTGTAAGAGGATTCAAAATCAAAAACAAAACACAACATCAAATGCTATGGTATTTACAAGGGAAGGTGATAGTGGTACCTCAAGGATTGGAGAAGAAACTGTCCACATCCTCTTGCATGCTGTCAAAGGTGTAATTGGGGGCTTTTTGATGACTTGGAGGTGGAGATTGGGGCAGCTCGACGATGGGAATCGACCGGGACTCGGTCGAGTACGTGCTCGAGTGGGGGGGTCGAGCTTGACCGCGAGTGTCAAAATTCTGACCTTGCTGCTGGTAGAACTGCTGGTAGAGTGCTGGATCCATGAAGTATTGGGGTGGGATGGGAGGGTAACCTGGATATCCTGGATAAGCAGCTGAAGGTGGGAAGCCATAGGGTGATCTGGGCTGGAACTCGGCCGAGTGCATCTGGGGTGCTCGGTTGAGTGGGTGCTCGGTCGAGTGGGTGCTCGAGTGACCCGGTCGAGTGCCTCGAAAATTGTTGTTCTCGGCTACTTGAACTCCTCTTCCTCTGATTTGGCTCGTACATTGAAGCTCTAGCTGGTTCCACAGGGTTTACAACTCTTGAGAGTGCTCTAGTTGAGCTACTCCTCCTCAAAGGGCTTGAATGGCTTGGAGATGAGTTTGCACTCTTCAGCTCAGCAATCTCCTTTTTTAGGCCCTTGATGGACTTAGCCATATTGGTCACCTTCTTCTTAAGCTTATCAAAACTCTTCCCATGCCACTTGCTCCACTTTTGTAGGAGAGTTAACCTCTTGCTAGTCTCTCTCACTCCTCTACTATCCCTTGGGTTGGGCTCATAGTCTTCAAAGTAAAATTGCTCCTCCCCATCAGCCATTTGCACATCTCCAGCTTCATCAACTCTAGGTTGAACTATCCCATCAAACAAGAACTCATCAGCTGGCCAAAAGTCAATGTTTGCTCCTTCTTGAATGGTGGTGAGCTCTTGGTTAGGTAAGATCAACTGTTTTTTTCCAACTGTTGGAAGCTCAAAGTTGAAGATGTGATTTCCTTGATGCATTTCCTTGGCCAATATGAGAGTGGAGGTTAGGTAGCTTGAGTCAATCCATCTTGGCAAAACCTTCTCTCCTCTAAGTGGGACCTTGGCAGGTTGTAGTATTGGAGTGATGATGCCTCGAATGGCTAAGGCTCCTTTTGACCCTTTGTTTTGTAGCTTGCCTACCCAACTTCTCAAATATATCATGTGTTCAATGAGCACCATTGCAAGGTCAGTCTCCACATTGGTCCCAAGAATGATGGTTCCATTTCTTGCCTCAAGGATGATTCCATTGAGAGCCATGTCAATTACCTTGAGCTCACCCTCATTGAGATTTCCAGTCTCCTTCCTAGAAAAGAATGTATTTGCTAAGGCCTTGTGGAAGTACCTTAGGACTGGGCTTCTTATCTTTGAACTCTTGGTCTTGGAAGATGAATAGGTGATGTTGTCTCCAATGGTTTCCCAAATGGCATAGAGCTCCTCTCTTGGTATCATCAAGCTCCTATTACTACCAACTTCAAAACCAAACACATTTGCTATCTTCTTCAAAGAAAGCTCATAGTTCTTCCCCTTGATTGTGAAAGCAATATGACCAGCTCCAAACTCATCATCCTTCCTTGCATATGTGTGCAGCTTGACTGTGGCTAGAAACTCACAACTTTCTTCTTTATACCCCTCCATGCACAGCCCCATGAACTTGGTTAGGTTGCTCTTCTCAAAAAGGTACTCCACATCTTTATCAATGGCTAGCTTCTCCATGGTTTCCTTGTGTGGATACCTAGTTCCCAGGAACTCCATTTTCATGAAGGCTTCATAAAGTTGCCTCTTTGTCAATCCACAAGATTCTGCTTCTCCATCATCCTCTCCCTCTTCTTCTTCACCTTCTTCTTCACTCTCACTCTCAACCTCCTCTTGTTCAATCTCAACTGCTGGCCTCTTCCCTTTGGCCTTGTTTCTCCTCATGAAATCACTAAGAGTTGGCTCCCTTTCTTCTTCACTTTCAGTTCTCTCAGGATCTTCCTCAACTGACTGATTTCTTGAACGCGGCATCTGGCTCGATCGACCTCTCGGACCACCACTCGATCGAGTGCTTGCTTGAGTGGGGCGTCGAGTGGTTCTTCCAGCTTCTCCTCTTGAATGTAGGCGATCATCAAAACGTTCCATGGAGCTTGCAACCGCTTGTTGAGACTTCCTTGTAATCCTTGAAGACATTTTCGAATAGAACTGAAGGGAATAGACTCAAAGCTTAAGTTTAATAGGTTAGTGACCCAAAAACTTAAAAGAACTAAGCTTGAGAAAAAGATGAACTTTGAAAGAGATTTTAAAACTTGATTTTAGTTGTTTTGAGCAAGTGAGAGAGTGTGAGAGACATATGATCGTGTAAGGCTTTATTTAAAGAAGCTAAGGGGGCAAGGAAACAAGGGTGGAGCGTCCATACCATTCAAATTTGAAATGAGAATCTTTGACCTGCTTTTTGCTGCCACTCGACCCCACACTCGACCAGCACGTGGTCGAGCTCCTTGACCAAAGTTTGAAATTTCAAAAATTTTCTTCTTGTTTTTCCCTCCACTGGATCATTCTAGAGAAATGAGAACCGAGTGGGCCTTAGTTCTTTGCCAACTCGGTCGAGTACCTCTCGTGGGCTGGTCGAGTGGGCTTGCGAATCTCCTTCCCCAAGTCCAAATCTCTCCATACCCATCTACACTTTCATTGAAAGGCCTGCCCAACACAAACATAAAACAAAACACATCAAAACTACTAAGAAAATAAAGCATATTTACAAAGGATACCTTAGGGACTTCCTCCCTAGTGAGCTTGTTTAGAGTCACTAAGCTTGACTTTGGCTGCCTTCTTAGGCTTTGTTTAGATACCAAGGAGGTGACGAAATCCTCCCTGGCACTTCTTGATCACTGTGAGTCTGATCCTTGATCACCTCACCCTTAACACACAAACCATATTTCTTCTTGATTTTGAGCCTTGGTCTTGCTTTCCTAAAAGACCTCTTGTTTAGCTTGATTTGGAGATCCTTAACCATACCAGTCAACTCTTGAATTGACCTCTTAAGCTTTTCCACATAATCTTCTTGAAGAGGGAGATTGTCCTTTGGAGTTGCCACTTCACTTAAACCTTCATGACCACCTTTGTCCTTGATAGTAAAAGGTTGATCATCAATGGTAGGAAGGTTGGTTGGGTTATAGATGTTAAACTTCATAGTTATACCCTCAGAAATGTTCAAGGTCACAAGATCTTCCTTAACATCAATAACAGCTCCAACTGTGGCTAAGAATGGCCTCCCAAGGATGATAGGATCTTCAGGTTCCTTGTCCATCTCCAACACCACAAAATCTGTATGAACCCTTGCTCTTCCTATCTTGACTGGAATATTCTCCAATTTGCCAACCACATCTCTGTTTGAACCATCAGCTAGACATATATGAAGGTTGGTGGACTTGAAGTCAGTGTGCCCAAGCTTTTGTGCTATAGAATAGGGCATCACACTGATAGATGCTCCCAAGTCACATAAGCACCGGTTGTAGTGAAGATAGCTAAGTGTGCAAGGCAGATAGAATGGACCTGGATCCTTAACCTTAATTGGGATGATTACTCCTCCAAGGTCTTCAAGATCTTTCTCATATTGAGCTTGAGCCTTCTTTTTTGATAAATCAAGCAAAAAATCCTTATAGAGAGGATATGGATCATACTGTTCCAAGGCAGGTCCTCTCTCTTCTTCTTGGTAAGCAATGATGATCTCTTGTATGGCCATCACTTCTTCTTGTTTCTCAATCACAACCACTTCCTTCAAAGCCTTCTCTTCCTTTTGTTGCAAAGTCAACATTTGTTTTTTCTTAATGATTTCCCTTAATCCCTTAAGCTTCTGTGCCTTGAAACGTCCTGGGAATGGTAGAGGCGGTTTGTAAGCAGGAGGGATGTACTTAGCAGGTTTGAGAGCTTCTGACTCTTCAGCTCGATCGGCCACTCGAACACTCACTCGGTCGAGTGCATGCTCGAGCACCTGGTCGAGTGCAATACCAGAGTCAGTTTGCTTTGCACAAACTTCACTCTGAGCTTCAAGAAATGACCAACCCTCCCCAACTTGAACTTCACTGTCCTCAGTGACTTCCTCTTCAAAGATATGAATGGCTTTGGCAGTAAACTCCCTTGGGTTTTGAACTGCTTTTCCAGGGAGTTGGGTGGGTTTTGGAGCTGAAGTAGATGCTATATTGCTCTCCATATACTTCACTCTTGAGTTAAGTCCTTCAAACTTCATATTGAGATCATTATATTGTGATCTTAACCTTTGATTCAGCTCAGCAAACTGTTTGGCTTCCTCAATTTTCCCATTGGTTTGCCCAATAACCAACTGTTGTATCATTGCTCTTAGGTCTTGTTCCTGGCCTTGGTTAGTCTGAAAACCTGGTGGAGGACACAATTGGGGCTGGAACACCTGTTGCTGCTGCTTGGGTGCATAGTTGTGCTGTTGTTGAGGCTGAGGAGGTGGATAGACTTGGTCTTGAGGGTTGGCTACATTGGTGCTCCTATAAGAGAGGTTGTTCTGCTTGAATCCTCCACCTTGGTTGTAGCCTTTGTATCCTCCTCCTTGGTTCTGCATATAACACAACTCAGCAAACTCCCTATCTCCTTCTTGGACTGGAGCTTCTTCTTCACCAATGAAGTGAATGGTTTTTGACTGGCTTAGGAGAATCTTGTCAAGCTTCTCATTGACCATCTTTAAATCCTGCTTGTATTTGTCCTCCTGATCAGTGGAGGGGATCTTCATGGTTCTATCATAATCTTCATTATAATTACCATCTGACTGAGCAAGGTTCTCAACCAATTCCCATCCTTCTTCCACATTCTTGTTGAGGAAGTTGCCATTTGAAGCTGTATCAAGAAGCATTCTTATCTTGGGAAGCACTCCTCTATACAAAGTGCTTAGAAGGGACTCATTGCTGAAGCCATGGTGAGGACACTGAGTTTGGAATCCTTTAAACCTCTCCCAAGCTTCACAAAAGCTCTCATTATTCCTTTGAGCAAACCCAGAAATTTCATTCCTCAACCTAGCAGTCCTTGCATTGGAGAAGAACTTGGCCATAAAAGCTTTCTTGCATGCATCCCATGTGGTTATAGCTCCAGTAGGAAGAGTCTTCTCCCATAGATGAGCTTTGTCTCCAAGGGAAAATGGGAATAGCCTTAACTTGAAGCCATCTTCACTTACTCCATTGATTTTTGTGAGTCCACGTATTTTGTCAAACTCATCAACGTGATCTAGAGGATCCTCCATTGGCAACCCATGAAATTTGTTGGCTTGTATCATGGAGATTAATCCACTCTTTATTTCATAATTATTATTTGCCACAGCAGGAGGCACAATACCAGCTCTTTGGTTGTGTTTGTTAGGTGCATCCCCAACACCAATGTGTCTAGGTCTATGATCATGGTGATCTTGCTGCTCCATGACTACTTGTTCTTCTTCTTGTTGAACTACTCTTCTTTGCTTATGTCTCAAACCCTTTTGTAGCCAGTGGATGTTGTCAATAGGCCTTTGAAGACTGTCTTTGCCTTTTGACCTTGTGTGCATCAACAAACTAGACTACAGACTCGAACAGGTACACGGTCGAGCGCAGGTTCGAGTGGGTGGTCGAGTCGACTGGGAAGTAATGGCTATTTGGATCCGGCTTCTGACTCGATCAAGTGCTCGATCACGGCTCAGTCGAGTAGTGGTCGAGTGGGTGGTCGAGTGGGTACCTGAAACTCAAGACAGCCAAGCAAAGGAAGATTCGAGTTCAGTAACTACACAAGTGTTTAAACGAACTTAAGCTTAGACTAATAATGATCCTAAATGTCACAAAACAAACTCAAATGGGCAACGGCGCCAAATTGAAACTGATTATTTTTGTGGTGTGGTGGTGAATGATGTATGGAATGATGACTTATGAATTAATGGATGTCAGGGTGTTTCAATTCTCCTTATAAAATTGTAGTATAAGAGGTGTCAATCCAATCTGAGTGTTTGTGAACAATCAAGATGTGCATATGAGTCTAAGTCAAGCCAGATGTAAAGGTTGTTTGTCACTAACAATCCTATGATGAAATGGAAAGTGCAGAAAGTAAAACTACAAGAACTAGGAGCTAAATGCAAATGGAACAGAGTGATTATGACAAACAGAAATAGAAACTATGGAAATGCAAGTATTGAACTAATGCAAGGTAAGTAATGAACATGATACTAAATGAATGCAACAGAAATGCAACTAGGTTGAAACAGGACAAACATAAATCACAAACACAAGTTCTGGGTTGGAACTCGAGCAAGCACTCGATCGAGTGCTGATCGAGTGCAGGGTCGAGCTGGACAAATACGCAAAACAGAGCAACACAAGAAAAACAGAGCAATACCAAAACGAATTAAACAACGATCAAACAACAGGATTTAAGCTAAGAAATCAATAAACAAGGAAGGTCTTCAGGAGGGACTCATGGGATGGACTATGATTGAGGTCATCTAACTTGGTCAACAAATCTCAAACAACTTGAGCTAATCTCTAGACATCTATTTCTAAGACATGTTTAATCCACTCTCATGGCAAGAAACAATCACACTCATGCCTCTCTAGACTTGTTCTCACAAAGTAAAGAATCTACACAAGCAGGCATTAAGCAATATGTCAAAAATCAAACAAGACTTCTAATCTCTTAACAAGCCTAATGATAGTCTCTAGATCTAGCCTTATCTATGCTCCTTAGACATTGGTGTGATGCTAAGAGGCTTGAAATCAGATCCTACCCTCTCAGATATAGGATCAGCATTAAGAACATCTAGCCTAGAAGAGATTTACAACAATCAAGCTTGACCAAATCAAACAAACCTCAAACACAACCCAGCCTAACCCATCCTCAAGATCCTAAGCAACTACTCACAAGCATACATGATGAACATCAAAATCATAAACCCAGAAAATACTGAAACTTGCATCATTAGAAAGATAAATCAAAGATTTACAATATTGAAGAAAGAACCAAACTCAAATTCTCAATATTAAGAAAGTTATGAAACCAACAATATTGAAGAATTTAGTCTTTTTCTCCTTTTAAAAGAAGTACAAGATCTAAGAAAATAAAAATGCAAAAGGAATAATTCTAAAAAAGGTAAAAACTAGGTTTTTGACTCTCTAAAAAGCTGGATTCCTTTGGTGGCTGCAGGTACAAGCCCTTATATAGAAAATGTAGTGGAAGCCCTAAAAACGCTAAAAGACAAAATAGCCAAGCGGCTCGACCAACTCGACCTGGTGCTCGGTCGAGTGACCGGTCGAGTTGGCTCCTCTTGTGCTCCTCCCACTTGGTCGAGTCCCTCTCAGCACATGGTCGAGTGTCTGGTCGAGTGGGCAGTCGAGTTGGACTCCGGACCTTGGTTTTTCAGCCTTAGCTCTCTTGCTTTCTCCTCATGATTGCTTCACTTCTCCTCAGCATTGCTTCCATGCTCCTTAAGCTCCAAAATCATCTGTTTATGAATGAAAAGATGCAAATGCAATGCAACTAAACTCTAATGCAAGAACAGTCCTAAAGCTATGTAATAATGGTCAAAATGGATAGCAAAAGATGCAAAAGATGTGAATATATTAAGGGAAAACAGGGTAAAATATATGAACATCAAAGATATTCTAAGAAGATGTTGTACACGATTTTACATAAGGATAGCGACATCTCCTTCCTTAACCTATACATGTGATATATGTTTGACTTAAAACCTCCCACTTGCCTCTAACTCGCCAACGACTAATAGGAGAAGGATCTAGATGTTCCTTTGCTTTAGAAGGCTTCTCAACATGGGCTGGACTTGTTAAGATGCCTCATGGTACGGATGGCCCATCGCATTGTACGGACGGTGCTTGTACGGACGGTATGGTACGGATGGTGCTTGTAAGGATGGTGTGTGTGTGTGAGTTCTCATACTCCCCCTCAAGCTTAAGCGACTTATTGTCGATAAAGCTTGAAGATCACAAACACCTACCTCATTAAAAACCTTAGTATAGAAAACCGCTTGAGAAAAACTATACTTAAGGGAAAAAGAGTGTAGGTGCCATGTGAGGGTGCTCATGGCCGAGTGATGTCTATAAGACGGTCTATAAGACGGTCTATAAGACCAAGTTTAGAGTGAATATACTCACACACTTGTGGACTGGCCGCCTTGGTGAGAATGTCAGCTAGCTGTTCAGAGCTTTTAGTGTGGCAAGGGAGAGTGACACCAAGTTGAATTTGCTCTCGTACCTTGTGACAATCAACCTCTATGTGTTTTGTCCTTTCGTGAAACACAGAATTAGTGGCTATGTGAATGGCTGCCTCATTATCACAATGCATTGTGATAGGTTTTGATGACTCAACTCCAAGATCCTTTAGTAAAGCTTTAAGCCACATCAGTTCGGTAGTCAGTTTTCTCATGGCCCTATACTCGGCTTCGGCGCTTGAAAGGGATACCACCTTTTGCATCTTGCTCTTCCAGGTGACAAGGTTTCCTCCTAGGAACGTGCAATATCCTGTGGTTGATCGGTGATCGTCACGGTCTCCGGCGTAATCCGCATCACAATATCCTACCAACTCCGTGTTCTCATTGCGTCCCATCCAAATTCCTTGTCCTGGTGCTCCTTTGATATATTTGAGGATGCGATTCACCATGTTCCAATGATGGACAGTAGGTTTTTGCATGTGTTGGCTAGCCTGGTTCACAGCAAAACAAATATCAGGTCGAGTAATGGTAAGGTATATAAGCTTACCCACTAATCTCTGATATCGCGTGACATCTTCAAATGGAGCCGCCTTAAGCTCCCCCGTGCCTCCTGCCTTATAGTTTTCTTCAAGTGGTGTTGTCACAGCCTTTGAACCAACCTTTCCTGCTTCACTTAAGAGATCAAGTGCATATTATCTTTGTGATAAGAATAATCCCTCATTAGTCCTATATACCTCTATCCCAAGAATATATTTGAGCTCTCCAAGGTCTTTAATGTCAAAAACTGATTTAAGGAAATCTTTAGTATCTTTAATACCTACCTTGTCATTTCCAGTTATGATGATATCATTAACATATACTAGAATGACTACAATACCTTTATCACTTGGTAGTGTGAAGAGGGTATGATCAGCTTCCGATTTGCGAAAGCCTCTTCTAAGTAGGGTAGTGCTCAATTTGTGGTACCATGCTCTTGGTGACTGTTTTAAACCATAGATGGCCTTGTGGAGCATGAAGACTTTTCCCGGGCCAATGGTGTCTTCCAAAACAGGTGGTGGTCTCATGTAGACCTCATCTTCAAGTTCCCCTTGTAAGAACGCATTTTTAACGTCCATTTTATTGATCATGAATCACCTTGGGACTTGGTCATGTCCGTACGGCTGTCCGTACGACCGTCCGTACGAGTATATGGCCGAGTGTCCATATGGCCGAGTTCTATCGAGACATATGGAAGAGAGAAGGGTCCTAGTCCTCTTAAGGCCCAAGAGAAGGACCCAAAGTTCCTATTGTAGCCGTTGGGGGAAAAGGAGGAACATGATCACGGCTGGCTTCGTCCTAGGAGACCATGACCGGTCGCTATCACCATTGGGATCTTCTCTATCTCTCTCTCTATGTCAATATCACCCACTTGTTAATTCAAAAGAGTGTAGCCCTAGTTTGTCCTCCTATTTAAAGAATGTAGCCGACATTGTAATAAGCATACTAATGGAATATCATTCTTCTATTATTCTCTTTGTTCTTCACTCATCAAAACTCTCTTCACTCTTACACTTCTAGCTTCACTTCCGCTTAAACCAACATGGTATCAGAGCAAGTTTGCTGTTCTTAACGATCTCACTCCACTCGTCTTCTATTCTTCAACTTTTCTCATTCAATCTTTTACTCTTGCTTCTTTTACTCTCCGGGTAATCGCTTTATCCAACGGTCCATAGCTTTAAAACCATGGAAAACGCTAAGCCCATTGTTACACCGGTTGTTCTTAAAGGAACAAACTACTTGCTGTGGACAAGAACCACAAGAACTGCCCTTGGAGGTCGTGGTCTTTGGAGTCATGTCGAAACCGACTATACTCCAAAACAAAACCTCAAAGGAGAAGATGAAGGCGCTTCCGAGGTGGAAGTGGAAGAAGAGAGCGAGAGGAAGGCCAAGTTGTTTCAAGAAGACCAAGTTGTCCTCTCTGTTCTTCAGAACTCTCTTGACACGCCAATCCTTGAAGCATACTCATATTGCGAAACGGCGAGGGAGTTGTGGGACACACTCAAGAATGTGTATGGTAATGTCTCCAACTTGACTCGAGTGTTTGAGGTCAAGAAGGCCATTAGTGAGCTCAATCAAGAAGATTTGGAGTTCACTAAACACCTTGGTAAGTTTCGTGCACTATGGTCCGAACTTGACATGTTGCGGCCAAGCACACTCGATCCGACGGTGTTGAATGAAAGGAAGGAACAAGACAAGGTCTTAGGCCTTCTCCTCACCTTGAACCCATCTTTCAACGATCTCTTGAAGCACATCCTAAGGGCTGATAAAATTTGTTCTCAAATTCAGAAAGAACAAGGGTCACTTGACTTGTTTAGCGGTAAGGGGGAGCTTGCAACGGCTAACAAAGGAGTGTATAGGCAAGAAGATAGGAAGGTGTGGGTGTGTGACCATTGCAAGAAGCGGGGCCATATGAAAGACAAGTGCTGGGTCCTTCATCCCCATCTCAAACCGGCCAAGTTCAAAGCTAACCTCTCCAAGGAAGCGGTAGGTGAAAAAGGGGCCGGGTCATCGAGGCAAGGCGAAGAGACGGCCATGACTGCATCCTATGGGGAGGTGGTGAGGAAGTCTGATATAGAAGCCCTTATTCGTTCCATTGCCTCACTCAAAGAATCCAGTATCTCTTTTCTTACCTCTAGACCAAGTAGGTCGCTTGTTGTTGACTCAGGTGCTTCTCACCACATGATTAGTAACCCTAGCCTAATTAGCAACATAAAACCGGCTTTAGGGAATGTTATTATTGCTAATGGGGAACAAATACCTGTGAAAGGGATATGGGACTTGAAACTATTTAATAAGAACTCAAAAGCTTTCTTTATGCCTACTTTTACATCTAATCTCCTATCGGTTAAGAAACCTACTACTGATTTAAACTGTTATACTATTTTTGGACCTAATAGCGTACATTTTCAGGATATTGAGACTGGAAAGATTCTTGGAGAAGGAGATGCTAGAGGAAACCTCTATGTCCTAGAGAAAACTTCATCAAACTCTTCTAATATGTCTTCATTTATATCGAGTCTTAGTAGTATTTCCAGTGAGGTGTGGCATGCTAGACTAGGCCACCCTCACTCTCGAGCTTTTGAATTAATGTTGCCTAATGTTTCTTTTGACAACTCTAGTTGTGAGTCTTGTATCCTTGGTAAACATTGCAAGTCTGTTTTTCCCAAATCCACTACCATTTATGAGCATTGCTTTGATTTAGTACATTCTGATGTGTGGACCTCTCCATGTCTATCTAGAGATAATAACAAGTATTTTGTGACCTTTATTGATGAGAAATCTAAGTATACATGGCTTACCTTGCTACCATCTAAAGATAGAGTCTATGATGCCTTTGTTAATTTCCAAAATTATGTTACTAATCACTTCAATGCTAAAATAAAGGTACTAAGATCGGATAATGGTGGAGAATATACAAATCACAAACTCAAAGAACATCTAACCAAGCATGGCATACTCCAACAAACAAGTTGTCCCTATACGCCCCAACAAAATGGTGTAGCCGAAAGGAAGAATCGACATCTCATGGAAGTGGCACGTTCGATGATGTTCCACACCAATGTCACCAAGAGGTTTTGGGGAGATGCTGTGCTGATGGCATGTTACTTAATCAATAGGACACCAACAAAAGTCTTACAGGACAGGTCACCGTATGAGGTACTCAACAAGGTTAAACCTTCCCTTGAACACTTACGCGTGTTTGGCTGTGTTTGTTTTGTCTTAGTACCAGGTGAACAACGCAGTAAGCTCGATGCTAAAAGCATGAAGTGCATGTTTATCGGCTATTCAGCAAGCCAAAAGGGGTATAAGTGCTATGACCCCTCTACTAGCCGCACACTTATCTTTCGAGATGTGAAGTTTCTTGAAAGTCAAGGCTACTATGAGACAAAGGATTGGGAGAGCTTGAAAGACCTACCAAACTCTCCTTCGGACCGAGCTGCCAACCTGCGGTTTCTTCTTAACCACCTTGGCATTACTACACCGCTGGAACAGGTGCAACCGCGGGAAGCTCGCACCACTGACACACTGCTCTCACCTGCCACCAGTGAACCTCCACCCGGGACCAATGATGAAGCCATGGCCCCGCAGAGAGACCAGGATGACTCAATACAAGCAATGGAACCAACTGATGATGACCACACTGAACATGCTGATCAAATAGTCACTCAGCCGATAGTTCAACCTCGGAGAAGTGAACGCCTCAGGTTCCACCCGTCCACTTGGAAAGATAAGCGCGTCTACTACAACAACCAAGCTGTCGTTCATCCTATTCAGGGTGTGTGTTCGCTTGCCCAGTTCCCTCCGGATCATGCGGCCTTTCTTGGCAAAGTAGATGAGCACTTCATTCCTCAGTCGTATGATGAAGCCAAGGACCACCAAGTGTGGGTTGATGCTGTGGCGGATGAAACTGGCGCGATGGTCTGGAACAGTACATGGGAAGAGGCGGACCTTCCAAAAGGGAAGAAGGCCGTTAGTTCTAAGTGGGTCTTTAAAATCAAGTTCTTGAGTAATGGTGATATTGAACGTCACAAAGCTCGGTTAGTGGCCCGTGGGTTTACTCAAACATATGGAACCGACTACACGGACACCTTTGCTCCGGTTGCCAAACTCCACACAGTCCGGGTTGTTCTTTCTCTGGCCACGAACTTGTCATGGGATCTTTGGCAAATGGATGTCAAGAACGCTTTTCTTCAGGGGGAGCTGGAGGAGGAAGTGTACATGCGCCCTCCGCCCGGCTTGGAAGATATTGTGGCACCCGGCAAGGTTCTCCGTCTTCGCAAGGCCATATATGGTTTAAAACAGTCTCCACGTGCTTGGTACCATAAGCTGAGCTCCACTCTTATGCATCACGGTTTCACCCGCTCGGAGGCTAATCATACACTTTTCACTCGTCGCACTGACACTGGCCGTGTGGTCGTTCTTATCTATGTTGATGACATCATCGTCTCCGGTGATGACAAGGACGGTATACAAAACACTAAAGCTTTCCTTCACTCTACATTTGATATTAAAGACCTTGGTGAGCTCAAATACTTTCTTGGTATTGAAATCTACCGCTCTTCGGAGGGTTTGTTTCTTTCCCAACGAAAGTATGCTCTTGATCTTTTGAGTGAGACAGGAAAACTTGGTGTGAGATTGGCACCTACACCACTGGAAGAAGGATTCCAGGCCAAGCGAAAGGGGGAGTATCAGCGCCAAACTGCACCAGAAACTCCGCTTGACCCATTAAACGAGCCATATGACAATGTGACCCGATATAGGCGCCTTGTAGGTAAGTTGATTTATTTTCCATAACGAGACCTGATTTATGTTATGCTGTGAACCAGGTAAGCCAGTTCATGAAGGCGCCAACCAAATATCACTGGAGTATGGTGGAAAGAATCCTAGGCTATCTTAAAGGAAGCCCGGGCCAAGGCATATGGATGGGTAAGAACTCCAATACCGAAATTGTGGGCTATTGCGATGCTGGTGATACATTAGACAGACGCTCAACCACGGGGTATTGTACGTTCATTGGAGGCAACCTTGTTACATGGAAATCCAAGAAGCAAAAGGTAGTATCATGTTCGAGTGCTGAAGCTGAGTATAGAGCCATGAGGAAGCTAACCAACGAGCTAACATGGCTTAAGGCACTTCTCAAGGATCTGGGTATCGAGTCAAAGAAGCCAATCATCATGCACTGTGACAATCAAGCGGCCATTCATATTGCAACTAACCCTGTCTTTCATGAGAGAACCAAACATATTGAAGTAGATTGTCACAAAGTTAGAGAGAAGATTCAAGAAGGTGTCACACTCCCATGTTACACCCCAAGTGAAGATCAACTGGCGGACATCTTCACCAAGGCTGCCTGTCCAAGAGTTTGTGAACATATTCATAGCAAACTTGGGCTGGTAGACCTCACACGCCCATGATCTACTTCCCTAGCACATGGACATCACACTCTTTTTCCCTTAACATAGTTTTGTCCCATGAGGTTTTCTATGCTAAGGTTTTTAACGAGGTGGTGTTTCATGTGTTCCAAGCTTAGTCATTTCATTCGGCTAAGCTTGAGGGGGAGTATTGATCATGAATCACCTTGGGACTTGTTCATGTCCGTACGGCTGTCCGTACGGCCGTCCGTACGAGTATATGGCCGAGTGTCCATATGGCCGAGTTCTATCAAGACATATGGAAGAGAGAAGGGGCCTAGTCCTCTTAAGGCCCAAGAGAAGGACCCAAAGTTCCTATTGTAGCCGTTGGGGGAAAAGGAGGAACATGATCACGGGCTGGCTTCGTCCTAGGAGACCATGACCGGTCGCTATCACCATTGAGATCTTCTCTATCTCTCTCTCTATGTCCCTATCACCCACTTGTTAATTCAAAAGTGTGTAGCCCTAGTTTGTCCTCCTATTTAAAGGATGTAGCCGACATTGTAATAAGCATACTAATGGAATATCATTCTTCTATTATTCTCTTTGTTCTTCACTTCCGCTTAAACCAACACATTTGCCAAAGCTCCCAGTCCAAGTTGGTGGCCAGTGATAGAACAACTCGAACGGTGTGTAGTTTGGCCACCGGAGCAAACGTATCAAGATAGTCCTCCTCGTACGTTTGCGTGAACCCATGTGCAACTAGGCGGGCCTTATGGCGTTCAATCTCCCCGTCACTCTTGTATTTGATAGTAAAGATCCAGCGTGATGTGACTGCCTTCTTCCCTTTGGGTAAGTCAGCTTCATCCCAAGTGTGATTTTTCTCCATGGCCAGTTTCTCCGCATGAACCTCATCGCGCCACTCCTTGTGTTCCTTAGCCTCATCATAAGTTTGTGGAACCCAATGCTTATCAATTTTTCCAAGAAAGACTTGGTGTTCCATAGGAAAATGAGCAAGAGTGCACACTGCTTGAATGGGATGTGCAACGGCCATGTTGTTATAGTACACGCGAGTGTTCTTCCAGTGTGATGGGTCAAACTTGAGACGCTGGCTCCGTCGTAGTGGTATGACTTCCTCATGATCATTGTCTTCATGGTCATCCTCGTTTTGGCCGGTTGTTTCCTCAGGATGCATTTCCTCCTCGAGGCTTTGTGATAGTTCGTCATTGGGCGCGGACAAGTCACCGGAAGTGGGCTGAGTAAGGACTGTATCTGAAACAGTTGGGTTGAAGTCAATAGGTGGAACACCTTCTTCTGGTGCGTTTGGCCCGGAGGGATTGTCAGCGTCCCGATTGGTTTCGACCCCTAGCCTTTCAAGTATGATCCGAAGGTTCTTAGCATGATCGGATGGTGAGGTCGACAATTCTCTAAGTTCATCCCAATTTTTCTGGTCATAATATCCTCGAGTTTCCACAAACTTCACATCACGAGACACCAACACTCGTCTAGCTTCAGGATCATAGCATTTATAGCCTTTTTGTGTGGTAGAGTAACCAAGAAACATGCTCTTGGTACTCTTGGTGTCAAGCTTGTCACGTAATTCTCCTGGTTTTAACACAAAACACACACAACCAAAAACACGTAAGTGATCAACAGTGGGTTTCTCTTTGTTTAGTACCTCAAATGGTGATTGGTCTTGTAGAATTTTTGTTGGAATGCGGTTGATGAGATAACATGCCGCAAGAACTGCATCTCCCCAAAAACGTTTTGGGACATTTGTATGGAACATCATTGAGCGGACCACATCCATTAAGTGTCTATTCTTTCGTTCAGCTACACCATTTTGTTGTGGAGTATACGGACAGCTTGTTTGATGAATTATGCCATGGTTGGTGAGGTGTTGTTTGAAGGTATGACTTGTGTACTCTCCACCATTATCTGATCTCAAAATCTTTATTTTTGCATTATAGTGGTTAGTCACATAATTTTGAAAACTAATAAATGCTTCAAGAACTCTATCTTTAGTTGGAAGAAGTGTGAGCCATGTATATTTAGATTTCTCATCAATAAATGTAACAAAATACTTTTGATATTCTTTAGACAAGCAAGGGGATGTCCACACATCAGAGTGAACCAAATCAAAGCAATTTTCATAAATAGTCAATGACTTAGGAAAAACAGATTTGAAATGTTTACCAAGGATACAAGCCTCACACTCATCATTTTTAAAAAAAATATTTGGAAATATTAATTCTAGGGCTCGAGAATGAGGATGTCCTAGTCTAGCATGCCACATAACATTGTTTTCTTGAACATTAACTGAACTAAAACAGGATGAATTTGAAGAAGAAGATAGATTTAGGTCCTTAAGCAGGTAGAGGTCATCTTGAGTGACACCTTGGCCAAGAACTTTACTGAAAATACACATTATTAGGACCAAATATAGCATAACAATTTAAATCAGTGGTGGCTCTTTTAACCGATAAGAGATTGGAGGTAAAGTTAGGCATATAAGACGCTTTAGAGGATTTATCAAATAATTTTAAGTTTCCTATTCCCTTAACAAGTACTTTCTCACCATTAGCTATAGTCACATTCCCTATGACAGGTTTAATGTCACTAATTAAATTAGGGTCACTAATAATATGGTGTGATGCACCAGAATCTACAATGAGAGGTTTGTTTGTTTTTAGAGCAACAAATGAGTTACCGGAGGCCTCCTTGAGGGCTTTGATGAGAGCATCAAGGTCTGATTTCTTCACCAATTCGGAAGAGGCAGCTAGAGCAACTCCATTACCTACGGAGACTTGGTTGCCTGAATCGGAAGTCATTGCTTCTCCCACCATTGTTGCTTGATGCGCTCGTGGTGGCCCTCCTTAGTTGTTCATGGACCGATTGACTCGGAGATGAGGGTGAAGGATCCAGCACCGGCTCTTGAAATGGCCAACCTTCTTACAATGGTCACAAATAGGTGGGTTTTTGTCATCATGTTTGAAGTAGCCTTTATTTGCGGAAGCTATCCCCACCTTGTTGGCTGTTACAAGCTCTCCTTTGCTCCCAAACAGCCCCATGGAGCCATGCTCCTTTTGGATCTGGCTACACACATCATCTAGGCTAGGGAGATTATCGGACCTCAAGATATGTTTGATGAGGTCATTGTAAGAAGTATTTAGGGTGAGGAGTAGGCCGAACACCTTATCTTGCTCTCGCCTTTCGTTCAGTATGGCCGGATCAAGTGTGGCCGGCCTAAGCATCTCAAGTTCAGCCCAAAGAGACCGAAACTTCCCAAAGTGTTTGGTGAACTCCATGTCTTCTTGGCTTAGGTTGTTTATGCCCCTCTTGATCTCAAATACTCGGTTTAAATTAGTGGTGTTACCAAACACATTTTGTAATGTGTCCCACAGATCCTTGGCCATCTCGCAATATGAGTAGGCCTCAAGTATTGGAGCATCAAGAGAGTTTTGAATGATGGCAAGAACACTTTGGTCTTCTTGAAACCATTTGTCTCCACCGCTTGTGACCGCTTCTTTGTCGTCTATGATGAGCTCTTCCTTTGGAGCCTCACCCTTTGTAATATGGGTCCAAAGCCCTCGGCCGCATAGTGCCGTCTTTGTGGTCCTTTCCCACAACAAGTAGTTTGCTCCTTTGAGAGTAACTGGAACAATCTAGGTCTTGGTGCCTTCCATGGTGTTTTGTCCGCTGGTCAATAGTATTATCCAACGGTTAAAAGGAATCGCTTCTTGCGATTGAAACAAAAGTGAAGAGAGTAAGAAGAGCGGAAGTGATGAATGAGTGAGAGATTGAGAACTAGGAGCAACTTGGCTCTGATACCATGTAAGTTTTAGATTCAAGAGGAAGAGAGGAAGACGAAGTGTATTGAGAGTAAGTGAGTTTGCGGTTTTAGGTTTAGTGATGGAATAAGAGTGTAAGTGAATAGAGAGAGAAGTATAGAAGAAGAAAATAGCTTCTTACTTGATATGGTACCTAGATACAACCTAATTATAGTCATTTACAAAGAGGATATTCTAAGAAGATGCTGTACACGATTTTACATAAGGATAGCGACATCTCCTTCCTTAACCTAGATGTTCCTTTACTTTAGAAGGCTTCTCAACAAGGGCTGGACTTGTTAAGACGCCTCATGGTACGGATGGCCCATCGCATTGTACGGACAGTATGGTACGGATGGTGCTTGTACGGACGGTGTGTGTGTGTGAGTTCTCATAAAAACATTGATTCGAAGCAGTAAACAGCTATGTTACTCTTTCTAGGGTCAAAATATGTAACAATCCAATGCATTTGACTCACTGTAAGAGTTCAAGTTGAATTTGGAGTGTTTAGACACCAATTATACCCATTTTGTCCCGAAACAGGCTAAAACCAAGAAAACATTGATTTGTAGTAGTTAACAGCTTTGTTACTATTTTTGTGGTTAGAATGTGTGACAGTCAAATGAATTTTACTAATAGTAAGAGTTTGAGTTGAATTTGGAGTGTTTAGACAACACTTAAACCCGCTTTATCCAAAAACAGGCTTAAATCTAGAAAACAGGCTAATACCGAGAGAAAACATTGATTCGAAGCAGTAAACAGCTATGTTACTCTTTATAGGGTCAAAATATGTAACAATCTAATGCATTAGAGTAATTATAAGAGTTCATGTTGAATTTGGAGTGTTTAAACACCACTTTTACCCATTTTGTCCTGAAATAGGCTAAAAACGAGAAAACAATGATTCGAGGCAGTAAACAGCTTTGTTCCTGTTAATAGTGTCAGAATGTGTGACAATCCAATGCATTTAACTAATTGTAAGAGTTCGGAATAAATTTGGAGTGTTTAGACAACACTTAAACCCGTTTTATCCCAAAACAGGCTTAAACCAAGAAAAGAGGCTAACACCGAGAGAAAACATTGATTCGACGCAGTAAACAGCTATGTTACTCTTTATAGGGTCAAAATATGTAACAATCCAATGCATTTGACTAATTATAAGAGTTTGAGTTTAATTTGGAGTGTTTAGACACCATTTAAATCCATTTTGTCCCGAAACAGACTAACACCGAGAAAAAATTGATTCAAACCAGTAAACAGCTTTGTTACTCTTTCTAGGGTCAGAATGTGTGACAATCTAATGAATTTTACTAATTGTAAGAGTTCGGGATGAATTTGGAGTGTTTAGACAACACTTAAACCTGTTTTATCCCAAAACAGGCTTAAACCGAGAGAAAACATTGATTCGAAGCAGTAAACAGCTATGTTACTCATTCTAGGGTCAAAATATGTAACAATCCAATGCATTTGACTCACTGTAAGAGTTCAAGCTGAATATGGGGTGTTTAGACACCAATTATACCCATTTTGTCCCAAAACAGGTTAAAACCAAGAAAACATTGATTTGAAGCAGTAAACAGCTTTGTTACTATTTCTAGGGTTAGAATGTGTGACAGTCAAATGCATTTTACTAATAGTAAGAGTTTGAGATGAATTTGGAGTGTTTAGACAACACTTAAACCCGCTTTATCCAAAAACAGGCTTCAATCTAGAAAACAGGCTAATACCGAGAGAAAACATTGATTCGAAGCAGTAAACAGCTATGTTACTCTTTCTAGGGTCAAAATATGTATCAATCCAATGCATTTGACTCACTGTAAGAGTTCAAGTTGAATTTGGAGTGTTTAGACACCAATTATACCCATTTTGTCCCGAAACAGGCTAACACCGAGAAAACATTTATTCAAAGCAGTAAACAGCTTTGTTACTCTTTCTAGGGTCAGCATGTGTGAGATTCAAATGCATTTTACTAATTGTAAGAGTTCGAGATGAATTTGGAGTGTTTAGACAACACTCAAACCCAATTTATCCCAAAACAGGCTTAAACCAAGAAAACAGGCTAAAACCGAGAGAAAATGTTGATTCGATGCAGTAAACAGCTATGTTACTCTTTATACGGTCAAAATATGTAACAATCCAATGCATTTGACTAATTATCAGAGTTCGAGTTAAATTTGGAGTGTTTAGACACCACTTATAGCCATTTTGTCCTAAAACAGGCTAACACCAAGAAAACATTGATTCAAAGCAGTAAACAGCTTTGTTACTCTTTCTAGGGTCAGAAGGTGTGACAGTCAAATGCATTTTACTATTAGTAAGAGTTCGAGATGAATTTGGAGTGTTTAGACAACACTTAAACCCGTTTTATCCCAAAACAAGCTTAAACCAAGTAAACAGGCTAAAACCGAGAGAAAACATTGATTCGAAGCAGTAACCAGCTATGTTACTCTTTATAGGGTCAAAATATGTAACAATCCAATGCATTTGACTAATTATTAGAGTTCGAGTTAAATTTGGAGTGTTTAGACACCACTTATAGCCATTTTGTCCTGAAACAGGCTAACACCGAGAAAACATTGATTCAAAGCAGTAAACAGCTTTGTTACTCTTTCTAGGGTCAGAAGGTGTGACAGTCAAATGCATTTTACTATTAGTAAGAGTTCGAGATGAATTTGGAGTGTTTAGACAACACTTAAACCCGTTTTATCCCAAAACAAGCTTAAACCAAGTAAACAGGCTAAAACCGAGAGAAAACATTGATTCGAAGCAGTAACCAGCTATGTTACTCTTTATAGGGTCAAAATATGTAACAATCCAATGCATTTGACTAATTATAAGAGTTCGAGTTTAATTTGGAGTGTTTAGACACCATTTATATCCATTTTGTCCCGAAACAGGCTAAGACCGAGAAAAAATTGATTCAAAGCAGTAAACAGCTTTGTTACTTTTTCTAGGATCAGAATGTGTGACAATCTAATGAATTTTACTAATTGTAAGAGTTCGGGATGAATTTGAAGTGTTTAAACAACACTTAAACCCATTTTATCCCAAAACAGGCTTAAACCGAGAAAACAGGCTAAAACTGAGAGAAAACATTGATTCGAAGCAGTAAACAGCTATGTTACTCTTTCTAGGGTCAAAATATGTAACAATTCAATGCATTTGACTCACTGTAAGAGTTCAGGTTGAATTTGGAGTGTTTAGACACCAATTATACCCATTTTGTCCCGAAACAGGCTAAAACCAAGAAAACATTGATTCGAATTAGTAAACAGATTTGTTACTATTTCTAGGGTTATAATGTGTGACAGTCAAATGCATTTTACTAATAGTAAGAGTTTGAGATGAATTTGGAGTGTTTAGACAACACTTAAACCCGCTTTATCCAAAAACAGGCTTAAATCTAGAAAATAGGCTAATACCGAGAGAAAACATTGATTCGAAGCAGTAAACAGCTATGTTACTCTTTATAGGGTCAAAATATGTAACAATCTAATGCATGTGAGTAATTATAAGAGTTCATGTTGAATTTGGAGTGTTTAACCACCACTTTTACCCATTTTGTCCTGAAATAGGCTAAAAACGAGAAAACAATGATTCGAGGCAGTAAACAGCTTTGTTCCTGTTAATAGTGTCAGAATGTGTGACAATCCAATGCATTTGACTAATTGTAAGAGTTCGGAATAAATTTGGAGTGTTTAGACAACACTTAAACCCGTTTTATCCCAAAACAGGCTTAAACACGGAAAGGAGGCTAAAACCGAGAGAAAACATTGATTCGAAGCAGTAAACAGCTATGCTACTCTTTATAGGGTCAAAATATGTAACAATCCAATGCATTTGACTAATTATAAGAGTTCAAGTTTAATTTGGAGTATTTAGACACCACTTATACCCATTTTGTCCCGAAACAGGCTACCACCGAGAAAACATTTATTCAAAGCAGTAAACAGCTTTGTTACTCTTTCTAGGGTCAGAGTGTGTGACAATCTAATGAATTTTACTAATTGTAAGAGTTCGGGATGAATTTGGAGTGTTTAGACAACACTTAAACCTGTTTTATCCCAAAACAGGCTTAAACCGAGAGAAAACATTGATTCGAAGCAGTAAACAGCTATGTTACTCATTCTAGGGTCAAAATATGTAACAATCCAATGCATTTGACTCATTCTAAGAGTTAAAGTTGAATATGGGGTGTTTAGACACCAATTATACCCATTTTGTCCCGAAACAGGTTAAAACCAAGAAAACATTGATTTGAAGCAGTAAACAGCTTTGTTACTATTTCTAGGGTTAGAATGTGTGAAAGTCAAATGCATTTTACTAATAGTAAGAGTTTGAGATGAATTTGGAGTGTTTAGACAACACTTAAACCCGCTTTATCCAAAAACAGGCTTCAATCTAGAAAACAGGCTAATACCGAGAGAAAACATTGATTCGAAGCAGTAAACAGCTATGTTACTCTTTCTAGGGTCAAAATATGTATCAATCCAATGCATTTGACTCACTGTAAGAGTTCAAGTTGAATTTGGAGTGTTTAGACACCAATTATACCCATTTTGTCCCGAAACAGGCTAAAACCAAGAAAACATTGATTTGAAGCAGTAAACAGCTTTGTTACTATTTCTAGGGTCAGAATGTGTGATAATGTAATGAATTTTACTAATTGTAAGAGTTCGGGATGAATTTGGAGTGTTTATACAACACTTAAACCCGCTTTATCCAAAAACAGGCTTAAATCTAGAAAACAGGCTAATACCGAGAGAAAACATTGATTCGAAGCAGTGAACAGCTATGTTACTCTTTCTAAGGTCAAAATATGTAACAATATAATGCATTTGAGTAATTATAAGAGTTCATGTTGAATTTGGAGTGTTTAAACACCACTTTTACCCATTTTGTCCTGAAATAGGCTAAAACCGAGAAAACAATGATTCGAGGCAGTAAAAAGCTTTGTTACTGTTAATAGTGTCAAAATATGTGACAATCCAATGCATTTAACTAATTTTAAGAGTTCGGAATAACTTTGTAGTGTTTAGACAACACTTAAACCCGTTTTATCCCAAAACAGGCTTAAACCAAGAAAAGAGGCTAAAACCGAGAGACATTGATTCGAAGTAGTAAACAGCTATGTTACTCTTTATAGGGTCAAAATATGTAACAATCCAATGCATTTGAATAATTATAAGAGTTCAAGTTTAATTTGGAGGATTTAGACACCACTTATATCCATTTTGTCCCGAAACAGGCTAACACCGAGAAAACATTTATTCAAAGCAGTAAACAGCTTTGTTACTCTTTCTAGGGTCAGCATGTGTGAGATTCAAATGCATTTTACTAATTGTAAGAGTTCGAGATGAATTTGGAGTGTTTAGACAACACTCAAACCCAATTTATCCCAAAACAGGCTTAAACCAAGAAAACAGGCTAAAACCGAGAGAAAATGTTGATTCGAAGCAGTAAACAGCTATGTTACTCTTTATACGGTCAAAATATGTAACAATCCAATGCATTTGACTAATTATCAGAGTTCGAGTTAAATTTGGAGTGTTTAGACACCACTTATAGCCATTTTGTCCTAAAACAGGCTAACACCGAGAAAACATTGATTCAAAGCAGTAAACAGCTTTGTTACTCTTTCTAGGGTCAGAAGGTGTGACAGTCAAATGCATTTTACTATTAGTAAGAGTTCGAGATGAATTTGAAGTGTTTAGACAACACTTAAACCCGTTTTATCCCAAAACAAGCTTAAACCAAGTAAACAGGCTAAAACCGAGAGAAAACATTGATTCGAAGCAGTAACCAGCTATGTTACTCTTTATAGGGTCAAAATATGTACAATCCAATGCATTTGACTAATTATCAGAGTTCGAGTTAAATTTGGAGTGTTTAGACACCACTTATAGCCATTTTGTCCTGAAACAGGCTAACACCGAGAAAACATTTATTCAAAGCAGTAAACAGCTTTGTTACTCTTTCTAGGGTCACAAGGTGTGACAGTCAAATGCATTTTACTATTAGTAAGAGTTCGAGATGAATTTGGAGTGTTTAGACAACACTTAAACCCGTTTTATCCCAAAACAAGCTTAAACCAAGTAAACAGGCTAAAACCGAGAGAAAACATTGATTCGAAGCAGTAACCAGCTATGTTACTCTTTATAGGGTCAAAATATGTAACAATCCAATGCATTTGACTAATTATAAGAGTTCGAGTTTAATTTGGAGTGTTTAGACACCATTTATATCCATTTTGTCCCGAAACAGGCTAAGACCGAGAAAAAATTGATTCAAAGCAGTAAACGGCTTTGTTACTTTTTCTAGGATCAGAATGTGTGACAATCTAATGAATTTTACTAATTGTAAGAGTTCGGGATGAATTTGGAGTGTTTAAACAACACTTAAACCCATTTTATCCCAAAACAAGTTTAAACCGAGAAAACAGGCTAAAACTGAGAGAAAACATTGATTCGAAGCAGTAAACAGCTATGTTACTCTTTCTAGGGTCAAAATATGTAACAATTCAATGCATTTGACTCACTGTAAGAGTTCAGGTTGAATTTGGAGTGTTTAGACACCAATTATACCCATTTTGTCCCGAAACAGGCTAAAACCAAGAAAACATTGATTCGAATTAGTAAACAGATTTGTTACTATTTCTAGGGTTATAATGTGTGACAGTCAAATGCATTTTACTAATAGTAAGAGTTTGAGATGAATTTGGAGTGTTTAGACAACACTTAAACCCGCTTTATCCAAAAACAGGCTTAAATCTAGAAAATAGGCTAATACCGAGAGAAAACATTGATTCGAAGCAGTAAACAGCTATGTTACTCTTTATAGGGTCAAAATATGTAACAATCTAATGCATTTGAGTAATTATAAGAGTTCATGTTGAATTTGGAGTGTTTAACCACCACTTTTACCCATTTTGTCCTGAAATAGGCTAAAAACGAGAAAACAATGATTCGAGGCAGTAAACAGCTTTGTTCCTGTTAATAGTGTCAGAATGTGTGACAATCCAATGCATTTGACTAATTGTAAGAGTTCGGAATAAATTTGGAGTGTTTAGACAACACTTAAACTCGTTTTATCCCAAAACAGGCTTAAACACGGAAAGGAGGCTAAAACCGAGAGAAAACATTGATTCGAAGCAGTAAACAGCTATGCTACTCTTTATAGGGTCAAAATATGTAACAATCCAATGCATTTGACTAATTATAAGAGTTCAAGTTTAATTTGGAGTATTTAGACACCACTTATACCCATTTTGTCCCGAAACAGGCTACCACCGAGAAAACATTTATTCAAAGCAGTAAACAGCTTTGTTACTCTTTCTAGGGTCAGAATGTGTGACAATCTAATGAATTTTACTAATTGTAAGAGTTCGGGATGAATTTGGAGTGTTTAGACAACACTTAAACCTGTTTTATCCCAAAACAGGCTTAAACCGAGAGAAAACATTGATTCGAAGCAGTAAACAGCTATGTTACTCATTCTAGGGTCAAAATATGTAACAATCCAATGCATTTGACTCATTGTAAGAGTTAAAGTTGAATATGGGGTGTTTAGACACCAATTATACCCATTTTGTCCCGAAACAGGTTAAAACCAAGAAAACATTGATTTGAAGCAGTAAACAGCTTTGTTACTATTTCTAGGGTTAGAATGTGTGAAAGTCAAATGCATTTTACTAATAGTAAGAGTTTGAGATGAATTTGGAGTGTTTAGACAACACTTAAACCCGCTTTATCCAAAAACAGGCTTCAATCTAGAAAACAGGCTAATACCGAGAGAAAACATTGATTCGAAGCAGTAAACAGCTTTGTTACTCTTTCTAGGGTCAAAATATGTATCAATCCAATGCATTTGACTCACTGTAAGAGTTCAAGTTGATTTTGGAGTGTTTAGACACCAATTATACCCATTTTGTCCCGAAACAGGCTAAAACCAAGAAAACATTGATTTGAAGCAGTAAACAGCTTTGTTACTATTTCTAGGGTCAGAATGTATGACAATCTAATGAATTTTACTAATTGTAAGAGTTCGGGATGAATTTGGAGTGTTTATACAACACTTAAACCCGCTTTATCCAAAAACAGGCTTAAATCTAGAAAACAGGCTAATACCGAGAGAAAACATTGATTCGAAGCAGTGAACAGCTATGTTACTCTTTCTAAGGTCAAAATATGTAACAATCTAATGCATTTGAGTAATTATAAGAGTTCATGTTGAATTTGGAGTGTTTAAACACCACTTTTACCCATTTTGTCCTGAAATAGGCTAAAACCGAGAAAACAATGATTCGAGGCAGTAAAAAGCTTTGTTACTGTTAATAGTGTCAGAATATGTGACAATCCAATGCATTTAACTAATTTTAAGAGTTCGGAATAACTTTGTAGTGTTTAGACAAAACTTAAACCCGTTTTATCCCAAAACAGGCTTAAACCAAGAAAAGAGGCTAAAACCGAGAGACATTGATTCAAAGTAGTAAACAAATATGTTACTCTTTATAGGGTCAAAATATGTAACAATCCAATGCATTTGACTAATTATAAGAGTTCAAGTTTAATTTGGAGTATTTAGACACCACTTATATCCATTTTGTCCCGAAACAGGCTAAGACCGAGAAAACATTTATTCAAAGCAGTAAACAGCTTTGTTACTCTTTCTAGGGTCAGCATGTGTGAGATTCAAATGCATTTTACTAATTGTAAGAGTTCGAGATGAATTTGGAGTGTTTAGACAACACTTAAACCCAATTTATCCCAAAACAGGCTAAAACCGAGAGAAAACGTTGATTCGAAGCAGTAAACAGCTATGTTACTCTTTATACGGTCAAAATATGTAACAATCCAATGCATTTGACTAATTATCAGAGTTCGAGTTAAATTTGGAGTGTTTAGACACCAATTATACTTATTTTGTCCCGAAACAGGCTAAAACCAAGAAAACATTAATTCGAAGTAGTAAATAGCTTTGTTACTATTTCTAGGGTTAAAATGTGTGACAGTCAAATGCATTTTACTAGTAGTAAGAGTTTGAGATGAATTTGGAGTGTTTAGACAACACTTAAACCCGCTTTATCCAAAAACAGGCTTAAATCTAGAAAACAGGCTAATACCGAGAGAAAACATTGATTCGAAGCAGTAAACAGTTATGTTACTCTTTCTAGGGTCAAAATATGTAACAATCTAATGCATTTGAGTAATTATAAGAGTTCATGTTGAATTTGGAGTGTTTAAACACCACTTTTATCCATTTTGTCCTGAAATAGGCTAAAAACGAGAAAACAATGATTCGAGGCAGTAAACAGCTTTGTTCCTGTTAATAGTGTCAGAATGTGTGACAATCCAATGCATTTGACTAATTGTAAGAGTTCAGAATAAATTTGGAGTGTTTAGATAACACTTAAACCCGTTTTATCCCAAAACAGGCTTAAACACGGAAAGGAGGCTAAAACCGAGAGAAAACATTGATTCGAAGCAGTAAACAGCTATGCTACTCTTTATAGGGTCAAAATATGTAACAATCCAATGCATTTGACTGATTATAAGAGTTCAAGTTTAATTTGGAGTATTTAGACACCACTTATACCCATTTTGTCCCGAAACAGGCTACCACCGAGAAAACATTTATTCAAAGCAGTAAACAGCTTTGTTACTCTTTCTAGGGGCAGCATGTGTGAGATTCAAATGCATTTTACTAATAGTAAGATTTCAAGATGAATTTGCAGTGTTTAGACAACACTTAAACCAGTTTTATCCCAAAACAGGCTTAAACCAAGAAAACAGGCTAAAACCGAGAGAAAACATTGATTCGAAGCAGTAAACAGCTATGTTACTCTTTATAGGGTCAAAATATGTAACAATCCAATGCATTTGACTAATGATAAGAGTTCGAGTTTAATTTGGAGTGTTTAGACATCATTTATATCCATTTTGTCCCGAAACAGGCTAACACCAAGAAAAAATTGATTCAAAGCAGTAAATAGCTTTGTTACTCTTTCTAGGGTCAAAATGTGTGATAATCTAATGAATTTTACTAATTGTAAGAGTTCGGGATGAATTTTGAGTGTTTAGACAACACTTAAACCCGTTTTATCCCAAAACAGGCTTAAACCGAGAAAACAGGCTAAAACCGAGAGAAAACATTGATTCGAAGCAGTAAACAGCTATGTTACTCTTTATAGGGTCAAAATATGTAACAATCCAATGCATTTGACTAATGATAAGAGTTCGAGTTTAATTTGGAGTGTTTAGACATCATTTATATCCATTTTGTCCCGAAACAGGCTAACACCAAGAAAAAATTGATTCAAAGCAGTAAACAGCTTTGTTACTCTTTCTAGGGTCAAAATATGTATCAATCCAATGCATTTGACTCACTGTAAGAGTTCAAGTTGATTTTGGAGTGTTTAGACACCAATTATACCCATTTTGTCCCGAAACAGGCTAAAACCAAGAAAACATTGATTTGAAGCAGTAAACAGCTTTGTTACTATTTCTAGGGTCAGAATGTATGACAATCTAATGAATTTTACTAATTGTAAGAGTTCGGGATGAATTTGGAGTGTTTATACAACACTTAAACCCGCTTTATCCAAAAACAGGCTTAAATCTAGAAAACAGGCTAATACCGAGAGAAAACATTGATTCGAAGCAGTGAACAGCTATGTTACTCTTTCTAAGGTCAAAATATGTAACAATCTAATGCATTTGAGTAATTATAAGAGTTCATGTTGAATTTGGAGTGTTTAAACACCACTTTTACCCATTTTGTCCTGAAATAGGCTAAAACCGAGAAAACAATTCGAGGCAGTAAAAAGCTTTGTTACTGTTAATAGTGTCAGAATATGTGACAATCCAATGCATTTAACTAATTTTAAGAGTTCGGAATAACTTTGTAGTGTTTAGACAAAACTTAAACCCGTTTTATCCCAAAACAGGCTTAAACCAAGAAAAGAGGCTAAAACCGAGAGACATTGATTCGAAGTAGTAAACAAATATGTTACTCTTTATAGGATCAAAATATGTAACAATCCAATGCATTTGACTAATTATAAGAGTTCAAGTTTAATTTGGAGTATTTAGACACCACTTATATCCATTTTGTCCCGAAACAGGCTAAGACCGAGAAAACATTTATTCAAAGCAGTAAACAGCTTTGTTACTCTTTCTAGGGTCAGCATGTGTGAGATTCAAATGCATTTTACTAATTGTAAGAGTTCGAGATGAATTTGGAGTGTTTAGACAACACTTAAACCCAATTTATCCCAAAACAGGCTAAAACCGAGAGAAAACGTTGATTCGAAGCAGTAAACAGCTATGTTACTCTTTATACGGTCAAAATATGTAACAATCCAATGCATTTGACTAATTATCAGAGTTCGAGTTAAATTTGGAGTGTTTAGACACCACTTATAGCCATTTTGTCCTGAAACAGGCTAACGCCGAGAAAACATTGATTCAAAGCAGTAAACAGCTTTGTTACTCTTTCTAGGGTCAGAAGGTGTGACAGTCAAATGCATTTTACTATTAGTAAGAGTTCGAGATGAATTTGGAGTGTTTAGACAATACTTAAACCCGTTTTATCCCAAAACAAGCCTAAACCAAGTAAACAGGCTAAAACCGAGAGAAAACATTGATTCGAAGCAGTAACCAGCTATGTTACTCTTTATAGGGTCAAAATATGTAACAATCCAATGCATTTGACTAATTATAAGAGTTCAAGTTTAATTTGGAGTGTTTAGACACCATTTATATCCATTTTGTCCCGAAACAGGCTAAGACCGAGAAAAAATTGATTCAAAGCAGTAAACAGCTTTGTTACTTTTTCTAGGATCAGAATGTGTGACAATCTAATGAATTTTACTAATTGTAAGAGTTCGGGATGAATTTGGAGTGTTTAAACAACACTTAAACCCATTTTATCCCAAAACAGGCTTAAACCGAGAAAACAGGCTAAAACTGAGAGAAAACATTGATTCGAAGCAGTAAACAGCTATGTTACACTTTCTAGGGTCAAAATATGTAACAATTCAATGCATTTGACTCACTGTAAGAGTTCAGGTTGAATTTGGAGTGTTTAGACACCAATTATACTTATTTTGTCCCGAAACAGGCTAAAACCAAGAAAACATTAATTCGAAGTAGTAAATAGCTTTGTTACTATTTCTAGGGTTAAAATGTGTGACAGTCAAATGCATTTTACTAGTAGTAAGAGTTTGAGATGAATTTGGAGTGTTTAGACAACACTTAAACCCGCTTTATCCAAAAACAGGCTTAAATCTAGAAAACAGGCTAATACCGAGAGAAAACATTGATTCGAAGCAGTAAACAGTTATGTTACTCTTTCTAGGGTCAAAATATGTAACAATCTAATGCATTTGAGTAATTATAAGAGTTCATGTTGAATTTGGAGTGTTTAAACACCACTTTTATCCATTTTGTCCTGAAATAGGCTAAAAACGAGAAAACAATGATTCGAGGCAGTAAACAGCTTTGTTCCTGTTAATAGTGTCAGAATGTGTGACAATCCAATGCATTTGACTAATTGTAAGAGTTCAGAATAAATTTGGAGTGTTTAGATAACACTTAAACCCGTTTTATCCCAAAACAGGCTTAAACACGGAAAGGAGGCTAAAACCGAGAGAAAACATTGATTCGAAGCAGTAAACAGCTATGCTACTCTTTATAGGGTCAAAATATGTAACAATCCAATGCATTTGACTGATTATAAGAGTTCAAGTTTAATTTGGAGTATTTAGACACCACTTATACCCATTTTGTCCCGAAACAGGCTACCACCGAGAAAACATTTATTCAAAGCAGTAAACAGCTTTGTTACTCTTTCTAGGGGCAGCATGTGTGAGATTCAAATGCATTTTACTAATAGTAAGATTTCAAGATGAATTTGCAGTGTTTAGACAACACTTAAACCAGTTTTATCCCAAAACAGGCTTAAACCAAGAAAACAGGCTAAAACAAAGAGAAAACATTGATTCGAAGCAGTAAACAGCTATGTTACTCTTTATAGGGTCAAAATATGTAACAATCCAATGCATTTGACTAATGATAAGAGTTCGAGTTTAATTTGGAGTGTTTAGACATCATTTATATCCATTTTGTCCCGAAACAGGCTAACACCAAGAAAAAATTGATTCAAAGCAGTAAATAGCTTTGTTACTCTTTCTAGGGTCAAAATGTGTGATAATCTAATGAATTTTACTAATTGTAAGAGTTCGGGATGAATTTTGAGTGTTTAGACAACACTTAAACCCGTTTTATCCCAAAACAGGCTTAAACCGAGAAAACAGGCTAAGACCGAGAGAAAACATTGATTCGAAGTAGTAAACAGCTATTTTACTCTTTCTAGGGTCAAAACTGTAAGAATTAAAGAAGAGAGATTTGTGAGTATAACCAAGAGTTTGAAATCGTATAGTGTGGGAAGAGAGTGAGGAGAGTGATTATATGAGAGAGAGTGTTGGAGAAAGAGATATAAACTCTTTTCTTGCTTTATTTAGATTATACTTACAATACATTTATAGAGAGTTACAAATGGTATATTCTCTCTAGGATACTATGCACACATATACATGGAGATAGCGACATCTCCTTAACTCAACATCTGATCTCTCATTGACTTCCCCCTTGTGCAACTCGCCCAACGGATCTCCATGGAAGGTTCTCGAGGATATGCGACCGTTGGAGGCTTTCCTTAATGGACTGGACTTGTGAGAATGTCAGTTGTATGGACGGCCCAGTTGGTTGTACAGACGTCCGTACTGCCACTTCATACTCCCCCTCAAGCTTGACCTCAGATATTGGTCAAGCTTGACAGCATAGGCACCCACCTCATTAAAAACCTTAGTATAGAAAACCTATTGGGAAAAACTATACATAAGGGAAAAAGATTGTAGGTGCCAAGCAAGGAACTCATGGCCGAGTTAGGTCCATGAGACCAAGTTTCGAGTAAATGTCAGCAAGCTGTTCCTTGCTTTCGGTATGACACGGTAGGACCACTCCAAGCTTGATTTGCTCTCGAACTTTATGGCAATCCACTTCAATATGCCTTGTTCTCTCATGGAACACCGAATTGGTTGCGATATGAATGGCGGCCTCATTATCACAATGCATTGTGATTGGTTTTGTTGACTCAATTCCCAGATCCTTGAGAAGAGCCTTGAGTCACATCAGTTCCGTTGTAAGTTTCCTCATAGCTCTATATTCGGATTCGACACTTGAAAGTGATACAACCTTTTGCTTCTTGCTCTTCCAAGTGACCAAGTTCCCTCCAAGAAACGTGCAATAGCCAGTGGTAGAGCGACGGTCTCCACGATCTCCGGCATAGTCAGCATCACAATAGCCTACTAGTTCTGTGTTGTTGTTGCGCCCCATCCAAATGCCTTGTCACGGTGAGCCTTTGATGTATTTGAGGATTCGAGTCACCATGTTCCAGTGATGGACCGTCGGATTCTTCATATGTTAGCTTGCCTGGTTCACAGCAAAGCAAATGTCAGGCCGAGTGATGGTTAAGTAGATACGCTTACCTACTAGACGCCGGTAGAGGCTAACATCCTTGAATGGGGCTGTATTGAGCTCCCCCTGTCCTCCAGCCTTGTAGTTTTCTTCAAGAGTTGTTGACACTGCCTTTGATCCTAATTTACCTGTCTCATTCAACAAATCAAGTGCATATTTCCTTTGTGATAAGAATAAACCTTCATCCGATCTATACACTTCTATCCCAAGGAAATATTTCAATTCTCCAAGATCTTTTATGTCAAAGACTGATTTCAAGAAGGTTTAGTGTCTTGAATACCTACCGTGTCACTTCCAGTGATGATGATATCATCAACATACACTAGAATGACTATTATACCTTTGGTGCTTGATAATGTGAATAGGGTGTGGTCAGCCTCGGATTTGCGAAATCCTTTGTCAAGAAGTGTGGTGCTTAGCTTATGGTACCATGCCCTTGGAGACTGTTTCAAGCCATAAATTGCTTTGTTGAGCTTTAAGACCTTTCCCGGAGCGATGGTTTTCTTCTAAACCTGGTGGTCGCCGCATGTATACTTCGTCTTCAAGTTCTCCTTGTAAGAAGGCATTCTTAACATCCATTTGCCACAGCTCCCAATCGAGGTCCTCCCCATACGTTTGCGTGAATCCCCGAGCTACAAGACGCGCCTTATAGCGTTCGATCTCCCCATTACTTTTATACTTGATAGTTGAAACTGACTATTTTTGTGGTGTGGTGGTTGAATGATGTATGGAATGATGACTTATGAATGAATGGATGTCAGGGTGTTTCAATTCCCCTTATGCAATTGTAGTATAAGAGGTGTCAATCCAATCTGAGTGTTTGTGAACAATCAAGATGTGCATATGAGTCTAAGTCAAGCCAGATGTAATGGTTGTTTGTCACTAACAATCCTATAATGAAAATGCAAAGTGCAGAAAGCAAACTACAAGAACTAAGAACTAAATGCAAATGAAACAGAATAATTATAATAGCAAGAACAGAAATAGAAACTATGTTGATGAAGAACTAATGCAAGATAAGTAATGAACAGAAAGCTAAATGAATGCAACAGAAATAAAACAGGAATTAAACAGGACAATCACAAATCATAAACACAAGTTCTGGGGACGAACTCGAGCAAGCACTCGACCGAGTGTAGGTCGAGTACAGGGTCGAGCTAGACTAAACGTGAAAACAGAGCAACACAATAAAAACAGAGCAATGCAAAAACGAATCAAACAACAAGCAAGCAATGATATTTAGACTAAGATATTAATAAACAAAGAAGGCCTTGAGGAGGGATTCATGGGCTGAACTAATCATTGTGGTTATCTAACTTGGTCAACAAATCTCAAGCAAACTTTGAGCTAATCTCTAGACATACTATTCTAAGACATGTTTAATCCACTCTCATGGCAAGAAACAATCAAACCTATGCATTTCTAGACTTGTTCTCACAGAGAAAAGAATCTACACAAGCAGGCATTAAGCAATACATCTCAAACCAAACAAGACCTCTAATCTCTTAGCAAGCCTAATGGTAAGCTCTAGATCTAGCCTTATCTATGCTCCTTAAACATTGGTGTGATGCTAAGATGCTTGAAATCAAACCCTATCTTCTCATATATAGGATCAGCATTAAGAACATCTAGCCTAGAAGAGTTCTAAAACAATCAAGCTTGACCAAATCAAATAAACCACAAGATCAACCCAGCCTAACCCATCCTCAAGGTCCTAAGCAAACTACTCACAAGAACAAATGGTGAAATAAGTCAAAAACCCAGAAAATATCGAAACTTGCATTATTAGAAAGATGAAACAGAGATCTACAATATTGATGGAGAAATGAAACTCGAAATCTTAATATCTTGAAAGTTATGAAACCAACAAAATACAAGAATCTAGTCTTTCTTTCTTAAACAAGTACAAGATCTAAAAATAAAAGAAAGTGCAAAAGGAATAAATCTAAAAAAGATAAAAACTAGGTTTTAGACTCTCTAAAAAGCTGGACTCTTTGGTGGCTGCAGGTACAAGGGTATTATATAGGAGATGAGGTGGAAGCCCTAAAAATACAAAAAGTCAAAGCAGTCAACAGCTCGGTCAACTCGACCAGTGCTCGGTCGAGTGGCTGGTCGAACTGGCTTCTCTCGTGCATTCTCCACTCGGTCGAGTCCTTCTCAGCACACGGTCGAGTGTCTGGTCGAGTGTGCGGTCGAGTTGGACTCTGGACCTTGATTCTTCAGCCTTAACTCTCTTGTTTTCTCCTCATGATTGCTTCACTTCTCCTCACCATTGCTTCCATGCTCCTTAAGCTCCAAAATCACCTGTTTATTCATGAAAAGATGCAAATGCAATGCAACTATACTCTAATGCATGATTAGTCCTAAAGCTACACAATAATGGCCTAAATGGATAGCAAAAGATGCAAAAGTTGTGAATAAACTAAGGGAGAACAAGGTAAAATATATGAACATCAATAATGAAGATATACCGTGACGTGACAGCCTTCTTGCCCTTGGGTAAATCGGCTTCATACCATGTGTGGTTTTGTATCATGGCTGTGTTTTCGGCATTGACCGCTTCTCGCCATACCTTATGGTTCTTAGCCTCATCATAGGTCCGTGGAATCCAGTTTCCATCAATATGGCCAAGAAAGACTTGATGATCCTGAGGAAAGTGCGCAAGGGAACATACGGCTTGAATAGGATGTGCGACGACCATGTTGTTGTAGTAGACGCGAGTGTTCTTCCAATTGGTGGGAGGAAACTTGAGGCGCTGGCTTCGTCGAAGAGGAATTATAGTCCCAGCATCAGGGTCATCATGTTCGTGTGTGACTGGTTCCTCGGCCGGAACTTCATTGATAAGAGGCGGCTCGGCATTGTCGTCCGTAGGCGATTCCTCGGGTGGAGATACCTCTGTTGGCGGGTCTGATGCCTCAAGATCAGGTTCACTCAATGGCTCAGGCTGAGTGGGTGATGTTGAACCGGCTGGTTCGGTGGTGACCCGATCATTTTCGATGCCTAGTCGCTCAAGTATAACACGTAGGTTTCGTGTCCAGTCGGATGGGGAGGTTGATAGATTGCAAAGCTCGTCCCATTTTTTCTCATCATAGAAACCTTGTGATTCCACAAACTTGACATCACGAGAGACTAGGACTCTCCTCGTCTCCGGCTCATAGCACTTATACCCTTTTTGTGTAGTGGAATAGTAGATAAACATGCTTTTAACGCTCTTGGCATCAAGCTTATCTCGTAGTTCACCTGGTCGCAACACATAACAAACACAACCAAACACCCTTAAATGATCAAACGTAGGTTTTTCCTTGTTTAATACCTCAAATGGGGATATGTCGTTAAGGATCTTTGTTGGTGTGCGGTTGATAAGATAACAGGCTGTGAGTACGGCATCTCCCCAAAAACGCTTTGGAACCCTTGTGTGAAACATCATAGACCTTGCTACCTCAATGAGATGCCTGTTCTTCCTCTCAGCCACTCCATTTTGTTGTGGTGTGTATGGACAACTAGTTTGGTGAATGATTCCATGTTTGGCTAGATATTGTTTGAAGGCATGGCTTGTGTACTCTCCACCATTATCTGATCTCAAAATTTTAATCTTTGCATTGTAGTGGTTAGTAACATAATTTTGAAAATTAGTAAAAGCCTCAAGAACTCTATCCTTGCAGGGAAGTAAAGTCAACCAAGTATATTTTGATTTTTCATCAATAAAAGTAACAAAATACTTTTGATTTTCTCTAAATAAGCAAGGAGATGTCCAAACATCAGAATGAACCAAATCAAAACAATTCTCATAAATAGTAATAGACTTGGGAAAAACAGATTTGCAATGTTTACCAAGGATACAGGCCTCACAATTTTCATTCTTAAATGACATATTAGGCAACATAAGTTCTAATGCCGTAGAGTGAGGATGTCCTAGTCTAGCATGCCAAATAGCACTATTAGGCTTAACAATAATTGAACTAAAACAAGAGGAACTAGAAGGAGCTAAGTTCAAATCCTCAAGCACATAGAGGTCGTCTTTCGATGTTCCTTGGCCGAGGACTTTACTTGTGTCAATATCCTGAAAATGAACATCATTAGGACCGAATATAGCATAACAATTTAGATCATTGGTAGCTCTCTTGACAGGTAATAAATTTGAAGTGAAGGTAGGCATGAAAAAGGCTTTAGAGTTTTTGTTAAACAGTTTCAAGTTACCAATGCCTTTAACTGGAACTTTATCACCATTAGCAATAACTACATTACCATTTGCGGGTTCAATTTCACTAATCAACCTAGAGTCACAAATCATGTGATGTGATGCCCCAGAGTCAATAATAAGAGTTTTAGAGGAGTTTGAGGCAAGATTAGAGTTACCGGACGCCTCTTTGAGGGCTTTGATGAGAGCATCAAGGTCCGACTTCCTCACAAGCTCCGAAGACGCTGCTAACACCGCTCCATTCCCCTCAAGGGTTTCGCCACTTGGTGTCGAGGTAGTTGCCTCTCCGACCATGTTCGCTTGGTGAGCTCTTGGTCCACCTCGGCTTGTTCCTCCACGGTTTATGCGGAGGTGTGGGTGGAGAATCCAGCAGCGACTCTTGAAATGGCCAGCCTTCTTACAATGCTCGCAAAATGGTGTGTTCTTGTCATCATGCTTGTAAAAGCTTCTGTTTGCGGAGGCCACCTCTACCTTGTTGGCGGTTACTAGCTCCCCCTTGCCTCCAAATAGCCCCATGGAACCATGTTCCTTTTGAATTTGGTTGCATACGTCATCTAGGCCAGGGAGCTTATCGGATCGCAGGATGTGCTTGATAAGGTCGTTGTAGGAAGGGTTTAAGGTCAAGAGTAAGACAAAAACCTTATCTTGTTCACGCCTTTCGTTTAAGATGGCCGGATCTATCGTCGCCGGCCGGAGCATCTCTAGTTCAGCCCAAAGAGACCTAAATTTCTCAATGTGCTTGGTGAACTCCATGTCTTCTTGGTTGAGATTGTTGATGGCTCTCTTAATTTCAAAGATTCGGTTCACATAGGTAACATTCCCAAAGACATTCTCGAGAGTGTCCCACAAGTCCTTTGCGGTTTTGCAATAGGAGTAAGCTTCAAGGATAGGAGCACCTAGAGAGTTTTGAATAATGTCTAGAACTCCTTGATCTTCTTGAAACCACTTGCTTCTTTCATCTGTGACAAGATCCTTGCCGTCTTTGGTGGTCTCACCACTTGGAGCTTCGGTCGTTTCAACATGGGACCGAAGTCCTCGGCCACATAGGGCTGTCTTCGTGGTCCTTGCCCACAGTAAGTAGTTCTCTCCTTTGAGAGTAACTGGAACAATCATGGTTTTGGTGTGTTCCATGGTAAACTTGTATGTTTAAGTGTTTGTCCAACAGTTAAAAGAAAAGAGAGTTTTAAGAACAAAGATTGTGATGGAAATGGAGTAAAGAAACAGGAACAATCTGCTCTGATACCATGTAAGAATTAAAGAAGAGAGATTTGTGAGTATAACCAAGAGTTTGAAATCGTATAGTGTGGGAAGAGAGTGAGGAGAGTGAGCGATTGAGAGAGAGTGTTGGAGAAAGAGAGATAAACTCTTTTCTTGCTTTATTTAGATTATACTTACAATACATTTATAGAGAGTTACAAATGGTATATTCTCTCTAGGATACTATGCACACATATACATGGAGATAGCGACATCTCCTTAACTCAACATGTGATCTCTCATTGACTTCCCACTTGTGCAACTCGCCCAACGGCTCTCCATGGAAGGTTCTCGAGGATATGCGACCATTGGAGGCTTTCCTTAATGGACTGGACTTGTGAGAATGTTAGTTGTACGGACGGCCCAGTTGGTTGGTTGTACGGACGTCCGTACGGCCGTACGGACGGTGGTGTGCCACTTCATAAAAATATGTAACAATCCAATGTATTTGACTCACTGTAAGAGTTCATGTTGAATTTGGAGTTTTTAGACACCAATTATACCCATTTTGTCCCGAAACAGGCTAAAACCAAAAAAACATTGATTTGAGGCAGTAAACAGCTTTGTTACTATTTCTAGGGTTAGAATGTGTGACAGTCAAATGCATTTTACTAATAGTAAGAGTTTGAGATGAATTTGGAGTGTTTAGACAACACTTAAACCCGCTTTATCCAAAAACAAGCTTAAATCTAGAAAACAGGCTAATACCGAGAGAAAAATTTGATTCGAAGCAGTAAACAGCTATGTTACTCTTTCTAGGGTCAAAATAGGTAACAATCTAATGCATTTGACTCACAGTAAGAGTTTGAGTTTAATTCGGAGTGTTTAGACACCATTTATATCCATTTTGTCCCGAAACAGGCTAACACAAAGAAAAAATTGATTCAAAGCAGTAAACAGCTTTGTTACTTTTTCTAGGGTCAGAATGTGTGACAATCTAATGAATTTTACTAATTGTAAGAGTTCGGGATGAATTTGGAGTGTGTAGACAACACTTAAACCCGTTTTATCCCAAAACAGGCTTAAACCGAGAAAACAGGCTAAAACCGAGAGAAAACATTGATTCGAAGCAGTAAACAGCTATGTTACTCTTTACAGGGTCGAAATATGTAACAATCTAATGCATTTGACTAATTATCAGAGTTCAAGTTTAATTTGGAGTGTTTAGACACCACTTAAACCCATTTTGTCCCGAAACAGGCTAACACCGAGAAAACATGAATTCAAAGCAGTAAACACCTTTGTTACTCTTTCTAGGGTCAGAATGTGTGACAGTCAAATGCATTTTACAAATAGTAAGAGTTCGAGATGAGTTTGGAGTGTTTAGACAACACTTAAACCCGTTTTATCCCAAAACAAGCTTAAACCAAGAAAACAGGCTAAAACCGGGAGAAAACATTGATTCGAAGCAGTAAACAGCTATGTTACTCTTTACAGGGTCAAAATATGCAACAATCCAATGCATTAGACTAATTATAAGAGTTTGAGTTTAATTTGGAGTGTTTAGACACCATTTATATCCATTTTGTCCCGAAACAGGCTAACACCAAGAAAAAATTGATTCAAAGCAGTAAACAGCTTTGTTACTCTTTCTAGGGTCAGAATGTGTGACAATCTTATGAATTTTACTAATTGTAAGAGTTCGGGATGAATTTGGAGTGTTTAGACAACACTTAAACCGTTTTATCCCAAAACAGGCTTAAACCGAGAAAACAGGCTAAAACCGAGAGAAAACATTGATTCGAAGCAGTAAACAGCTACGTTACTCTTTCTAGGGTCGAAATATGTAACAATCCAATGCATTTGACTCACTGTAAGAGTGCAGGTTGAATTTGGAGTGTTTAGACACCAATTATACCCATTTTGTCCCGAAACAGGCTAAAACCAAGAAAACATTGATTTGAAGCAGTAAACAGCTTTGTTACTATTTCTAGGGTTAGAATGTGTGACAGTCAAATGCATTTGACTAATAGTAAGAGTTTGAGATGAATTTGGAGTGTTTAGACAACACATAAACCCGCTTTATCCAAAAACATGCTTAAACCAAGAAAAGAGGCTAAAACCGAGAGAAAACATTGATTCGAAGCAGTAAATAGCTATGTTACTCTTTATACGGTCAAAATATGTAACAATCCAATGCATTTGACTAATTATCAGAGTTCGAGTTTAATTTGGAGTGTTTAGACACCACTTATACCCATTTTGTCCCGAAACAGGCTAACACCGAGAAAACATTGATTCAAAGCAGTAAACAGCTTTGTTACTCTTTCTAGGGTCAGAATGTGTGACAGTCAAATGCATTTTACTAATAGTAAGAGTTCGAGATGAATTTGGAGAGTTTAGACAACGCTTAAACCCGTTTTATCCCAAAACAAGCTTAAACCAAGAAAACAGGCTAAAACCGGGAGAAAACATTGATTCGAAGCAGTAAACAGCTATGTTACTCTTTACAGGGTAAAAATATGTAACGATCCAATGCATTTGACAATTATAAGAGTTCGAGTTTAATTTGGAGTGTTTAGACACCATTTATATCCATTTTGTCCCGAAACAGGCTAACACCGAGAAAAAATTGATTCAAAGCAGTAAACAGCTTTGTTACTCTTTCTAGGGTCAGAATGTGTGTCAATCTTATGAATTTTACTAATTGTAAGAGTTCGGGATGAATTTGGAGTGTTTACACAACACTTAAACCCGTTTTATCCCAAAACAAGCTTAAACCAAGAAAACAGGCTAAAACCGAGAGAAAACATTGATTCAAAGAGTAAACAACTATGTTACTCTTTATAGGGTCAAAATATGTAACAATCCAATGAATTTGACTAATTATAAGAGTTCGAGTTTAATTTGGAGTGTTCAGACACCATTTATATCTATTTTGTCCCGAAACAGGCTAACACCGAGAAAAAATTGATTCAAAGCAGTAAACTGCTTTGTTACTCTTTCTAGGGTCAGAATGTGTGACAATCTAATGAATTTTACTAATTGTAAGAGTTCGGGATGAATTTGGAGTGTTTAGACAACACTTAAACCCGTTTTATCCCAAAACAGGCTTAAACCGAGAAAACAGGCTAAAACCGAGAGAAAACATTGATTCAAAGCAGTAAACAGCTATTTCACTCTTTCTAGGGTCAAAATATGTAACAATCCAATGCGTTTGACTCACTCTAAGAGTTCAGGTTGAATTTGGAGTGTTTAGACACCAATTATACCCATTTTGTCCCGAAACAGGCCAAAACCAAGATAACATTTATTTGAAGCAGTAAACAACGTTGTTACTATTTCTAGGGTTAGAATGTGTCAGTCAAATGCATTTTGAGAGGATGTGTCACTTTCATCTTCTATTATGTCTAGAGAAGGGTCGCTACTGAGTTCTTCTGAATTTTCAGTTTCTAAAAGAAGTAATTTTTCTAATTTTTTTTTAATGTCTTGTTGATCGTGAAATATTTCATTGATTTTTCTTTTCATTTTACAATATGTAGATTAATGTCCTGGCCTTTAAAGTTCCAGCATATAATTCTTTCTTTTTTAGATGGTTCTCTGGGTTTTGTTAAAGAACGTACTATATATTTTTTTATCCTGGGTTTTGTTAAAGAACGTATGGTATCAGAGCCAAAAGAATTTTGCTTATATTATGATATATGTTTTTCTTAAAATATCCAAGCCAAAAGACGACATGTTTATTTTAAACCTAAGCCTAGTGTTAAAAACCAACCTACCAGAACCTTGTCGGGAGCGTTGATAGCGTAGGTGTTCCAGGCTATAAGACCAGAAGGCAGTGAGTCCGTTGGTAAGCCCATGCGTCTTTCGTCATCGATAAGAGCGGTTAGTTTGCATTTTTAGCAATAGATTAAGTATAATTTAAACATGGCATCTACGGTTAGGAAGTTGTTTAAGTCTAAGCATGCATCATCTTCTACATCTCAAAAAACAATTAATTCAAGAGAAATTATGTCAAAAATTACAACCTTTAATCAAGAAATATCAAAAGATCAACTACCCTATGTTAATCCACAAAATATATATCAAATAGGAACTTTTGATTTTAGAACTGCATATGCAATTAAAGAACATGAACAAACTTTATCATTACAAAATGAATTTGAAGAAATTAAACTACTTTCTTCTATGGCTTAAGAAAACTATAAAAGAAAAAACTTTAATTATATTCATTTTGGCCTAATACAATTATCAATTAAACCTTTATCTAGAACAGGGATTGATTCCCCAATAGTCATGTTATTAAGAGATAAAACACTTTTAAAATTTGAAGACTCCTTATTAGGAGCAGTACAATAAAACTTATGCAACGGAGCTATATATTTTAATTGTGCACCAAATTTTCAAGTAAGCTTACATGACCCTACAATATTTAATACTTTAGTTTTAAACGTACGCTTGCCTGAAATTAAATTTCAGCAAGAAAGACATGGCTATTTGTTGTTGTATCGTATTTACTTTAAGCAATCTACATCTGAGTTCAACCCACGATGTTTATTGCAAGATGATAAAGGCGAAACAACAATTTTGGCTGCACATGGTAAAGACACACCAACCTCTACATATACACCTAAACAATTAAAATGGACAGAAATTACAATTCCTGATCAATGGAAAATTAATATTACTCAACCACCAAGAAATTTTGAACAAAGAATTATTACGAGTATAACAGAACAATATGATGGAAAAATATTATTAAACTTCGGTTCTTTCAGAGATCCACCATCATTAAAATTTAGTTCATTCCACCCACGTTCATCTTTCTCTGAGTAAAGAACTGGCCAAGCTAGCACTGAATCAGAGGAAAGTGTAGAACAAATTTTAACAAAAAGCCAAGGGAAAAAACCTATTATTTTTCAAGCACCAATAGCTGAACCAGTTCAACAGTCAGAAGTGGGATCGTCTAACTTTCCTACTTCCCCAACAGCTTCAGATTTTAAATCAATAAATGTTATCATAAAAACATTTACAATAGACAAAGATTACCTTAAAGAAGAATTCTTATCAGATAAAAACGAGGATAAAAGAAAATGGTACTTTCAAGCTTTTAATAAAGAAAAACTTACAACTTTTAGAGAAATATGGTATAACTACATGGAAAATATAGAAGTAAATATTCCATTTTTCACATGGTTTGAAACATACGCTTTAGAAAATGACATATACTACCCATATAAAAATGAATCAATAAACACTAGTTCCACATTGTACCACACATGGGAAATGACTAACGGAAAAATACACAAATCAGTCCATCCACCTTTGAAAGACATCAAAATTCACACTCCCCAAAGACAAGTAATAGCTACACCTTTTAGAACCGGGGCAAACCGAGATGATAAAGATTCAATATATATGGCAGACATTAAGATAGTATATGAACAAAATAATTATCAAAGTCAAATATTAAATACTATTTCACGACAAATAGATAACCTTGATAACAAACTAGAAAAAGACGAAAAAAACATAACAACAAACTGTAAGCCGTTATATCCACCCTTTACTGCAATCTCACCACCTCTCTTCAAACCATTAACAAAACCCATTAAATTTCCTGAAAATGAAATTTTAAAATCAATCTCAACTAGACTTGATAGACTAGACAAAGCCAAGGGGATAAATAATATTGACGAAAACATTCAATCTGAAACCGATATAGAAATAAATAGAATAAAAAGAAACTTTCAACCATCCAAAAAACCATATTATCCAAGGCACTCACCACCCGACTTATTATTTGAAGAACATCATAAATTTCCCTCAACAAAGTTTTACAACGGAGAAGGCATATATGAATGGAATATAGATGGTAGATCCGAATATGAAATGATGAATTTATTTCAAGAAATGGGGATGCCAACCCTATCCTATAAAGCTAAAGGAATGTCAGACCACCAAGCATGTGTCATGCTAATCTCGGGCTTCAATGGAGCCTTGAAATTTTGGTGGGACAATGCTTTAGGCGTAGAAACTCAAAATTCTATTCTAAACCATACTGAAACTAGAAGAGTAGAAGGAGAAGATGGTTTTTATGAAGAAGACCAAGTTCAAAACGCTGTAGAAGTATTACTCCACACCATGACCATGCACTTTGTAGGAAACCCTTCGGAAGAACTAACAAGTAAAAAAACTTATTTTAACAAATCTTAGATGTCCAACACTAGGGGACTTCAAATGGTATAAAGATATATTTATAACCAACATATTTCAAAGACACGACTGCAACCAACCCTTCTGGAAAGAACGGTTCATCGCAGGATTACCATCATTTTTCGCAGAACGATTAATTAATAAACTAAAAGATTATTTTGGAGGACAACCAATCCCATGGGATACAATAACCTATGGTCAATTGTTTGTCTTTATTAAAAAGGAAGGTCTACAAATATGTCAAGAACACAAAGATAAACAACAAAGTACCAAATTTTAATTTGGAGAAACTATGAGTTCATTTTGTGAACAATATGGTTATAATCATCTCACTCCACCTTCTAGAAAAAGAAGAAAACTACGCAAACAAAATAAAACTTTTTATCCACAACCTTATAATAAAAATAAAAGATTTACAAAGAATTTTTTTAACTCATACTATACAAAAAACAAAAACCCCCGAGAACCATCTAAAAAAGAAAGAATTATATGCTGGAACTGTAAAAGGCCAGGACATAAATCTACAGATTGTAAAATGAAAAGAAAAATCAATGAAATATTTCACGATCAACAAGACATTAAAGAAAAATTAGAAAAATTACTTCTTTCAGAAACTGAAAATTCAGAAGAACTCAGTAGCGACCCTTCTCTAGACATAATAGAAGATGAAAGTGACACATCCTCTCAAAATTCTGAAAATATCTCAGATGGCATATGCATTTGTAAAACAATAAACATAATTACAAAAGACATTGACAAATAATTTTTAATAGATATTATAGATAAAATAGATGATCAAGAAACAAAAAAAGAATATTTATTAAAATTAAGAGATTTAGTGCAACGAGAAAATCAATTATTAACTCCACAACCTTTGAGTCTTAACAAAATAATAGAAAAATATCCCTCTCCAACACTATTTAAACAAGTAACCACTGGTGAATTACAAGGAGAAGTTAAAAATTTAAAAACACAAATAAAAGAATTACAACAAATAGTTCACCAACATCAACTTCATCAATTGCAAGTAGACGCTAGATTAGCCCTTATAGAACAAAAAGTCCATGAATCTCCACCCACAACAATGGACAAACCCTCCACAAGCAACCCTGAAAACCATAAACAAACAAAAGAAGAAGAAGAATATATCCAGAAAATAAACAAAATAAACTATCAAAAATGGTATACAAAAATCACAATACACAGGGTATGATTTTAAACTAGAAACAATAGCACTTCTAGATACAGGAGCTGACTATAATTGTATTAGAGAAGGAATAGTTCCTACAAAATTCTATGAAAAAACATATGAAAAACTTAGTGGTGCAAACGGAAGTAGTTTGAAGGTCAACTACAAATTACCTAAAGCAAAAATCTGTAACAAAAATTATTGTTTTAAAACTCAATTTATCCTTGCAAAAAACTTAAGCCAAGAAGTTATACTAGGAACACCATTTTTTACACAAATTTATTCGTTTAAAGTTACAGAACTAGGGATTACCACAAAAATTGTAGGAGGGAAAATAATGTTTGAATTTCTATCCGCAATGAAAACAAAAGAAATCTTAGCCTTACAAAATTCAACAATAGAAAAATCTATAAATTTAATAGACGGGAAACAAAAACATATACAATATTTACAACAAGAAATAAAATACCAACATATAGAACAACAACTAAGTGATCCACAAGTGACAAATAAAATAAAAACTTTAGAAGTTGAACTACTAAACTAAATATGTTCTGAACTCCCAAATGCCTTTTGGGAAAGAAAAAAACATATTGTTGAAATACCCTACGAAAAAGATTTTAACGAAAAAAATATTCCAAGTAAAGCTAGACCTATTCAAATGAATCAAGAACTTTTAGAATATTGCAAAAAGGAAATACAAGAATTACTAGATAAGAACTTAATAAGAAAATCTAAATCTCCTTGGAGTTGTTCAGCATTTTATGTTAACAACCAAGCTGAAAAAGAAAGAGGAGTACCACGCTTAGTAATCAACTATAAACCCTTAAACAATGTAATACAATGAATAAGATACCCAATACCAAACAAAAGAGATCTATTAAAATGATTTTATGACGCCTGTATATTCTCTAAATTTGACATGAAAAGTGGATTTTGGCAAATACAAATTGCCGAGAAGGATAAATATAAAACAGCATTCACAGTGCCTTTTGGGCATTACGAATGGAATGTTATGCCTTTCAGTTTAAAAAACGCACCATCCGAATTTCAAAATATAATGAACGAAATATTTAACCCTTACTCCACCTTCTCTATTGTATACATAGATGATGTGTTAATATATTCAAAATCTATCGACCAACACTTTAAACATCTATACACCTTTTTGAACATTGTTAAAAAGCATGGACTAGTAGTATCCGCAAAAAGATGCAAATATTTCAAACAAAAATACGTTTTTTAGACCACAACATATATCAAGGTACTATAACACCTATATCTAGATCTATAGAATTTGGAAATAAATTTCCAGATGAAATAAAAGAAAAATCACAATTACAAAGATTTTTAGGTTGCCTAAACTACATATCTGATTTTCTACCTAATCTACGAAAAACTATACAACCATTGTTTCAAAGATTACAAAAGAACCCCATACCATGGTCAACTCTGCATACTAGTCTAGTCCAGGATATCAAGAAAAAGGTTATAACACTACCATGTCTAGTAATCCCACACCCCAATGCATTCATGATAGTAGAGACAGATGCATCAGAAATAGGTTACGGGGGGATCCTTAAACAGAAAATGCCAGAGTCAACCCAAGAGTCTATAGTTCGTTTCCACTCAGAAGTTTGGCTTGGACCACAAAAGAATTACTCTACAGTTAAAAAAGAAGTTTTATCTATAATAAACTGTATTTCTAAATTTCAAGATGATTTAATAAACAAAAAGTTTTTACTACATGTCGATTGCAAATCGGCCAAAGAGATTTTACAAAAGGATGTTAAAAACTTAGTTTCTAAACAAATATTTGCTAGATGGCAAGCTATTTTATCTATAAAAGGGGAAAATAATTCTTTACCTGATTTTCTAACAAGGGAGTATTTACAGGGAAAATCTCAGGATCACCAAAATGAGTGAAACACAAAAGAAACCAATGAGTGCATCAGACTACGTCAAGAATCAACCACATTTACAAGGAAAGCAATTAACCACTAGCAACCAATTCTCTGCCTTGGCGGAATTTCCTCCTTTATCCTATGAAAAAGCCGTCAACCCCCAGCCACAAAAAATATCCAATCCATCCTCCTCACAAAAAACCATAGATCAAAAATCGTCCTACTTCCTTAAACCACAACGCCAACACCTTATTACAACCTCATTTACCAAACCAATATCCCTTAAAGACCTAACCCAATATACCAACCGCATATTTTACGAAGAAAGTCAATACCTTACCGATAACCTTACCAAAAACCGCACATTCTACGAATTCATTCTCGTAGACACCAAATCAGTAGAAATAACCCACCATACCGACAATAATTACCCAAACCTTATTTCCTACTCCACCTGCAAAATCCTCAAAGTATGCAATCCCCAAGATCTCGGATTCATAAACCTGCACACCGCAAAAGAATTCTCCATCCTGGGGTTCCATATTCCAAGATTTACCTACATAGATTACCAGAAGGCCTTTTTCCACACCCTTTACTTATGAACCTATGATCACTCTTGGTTCCTCTCCTTCGACTTTCATTGCCCCAATACAATACCAGGATGGTTCTACGAATGGTGGTACTGGTTTGGCCCAACCGATGACATATATCCACCCCAAATACCCAAGGTTTCACTACCCTACTACACTAAACACAAAAAACACCAACTCATCGGCCCTTTACCAAAGATAGCCTTCCACATAGATACGGGAATACTCTAGATACTATCTTGGCACTACAACCTTCTACCTTTCTTACCAGAGATGCCATATTCACTAGTCTGAGAATTCAGAATAAAATGGTGGGACAAATATAACCTCGACCGCTGCTCTTTATCCAACTTGGAGAAATGGATCCAGACACATCAACAAATAAAGCAATCCATAGCTACAGTATCCCGAGCATTACCACCTATTCAAACAAAAACTTCGCCACACAAACCACCAAGTCCTACAGAATCAACAACTTCGTCCTCCAGATCCAAGAAAAACTCCTCGAGACAAGAGCTATGCAAATATCCTCCTCAGACGACGAAGATGATATAACACAAGACAACAATACGCAAGACGACGATCCATTCTAAAATATAACTATCGCAACAAAAAAAAAAACGTGAAAGTATCATGGTACAGCTCTTTTATTATATGTTTAAGTTATGTGCTTGTAATATAAATACATATATAAGTTATGTGCTTGTAATATAAATACATATATATTTAGTATATAATTTTGTAGAAGCAACCTCTTCCAACGACTCCATCAACACTCCAATTTTCAAGACAACATGAAGACAAAAACACAATTATGCAACAGCCCAACTATCAATACAAGACTTCAAGACCAAGAAATGAAGACTTCAAGACTATAACAAGACAAAGACTTCAATCAACAAAGGATTACTCATCTCTCGCAATATCAAAAATAGGACACGTCGACAACAACTTACGCAACTTCATACAGCTTTGTATAAATAAGGAAGTGAGAGGAATAGGAGAGGGCAGAGTGTTTTTAGCGATCATTCACAAATTCCCTATACATCCTACTCTCCAATTTTCATAAGTTTGTTTTCAAATTTCAAAGTTTGTATCTTTACTCTTGTATTTTAACCAAGTTTAAATAAAGTAAGTTTTAATCATTCCTCTTATCTATATTTTAAGTTAATCATTTTATTTATACACTTGTTTTACTCTAGTTATCCTCGTTTTTATCTGATAAGAATTCTTCTTTAAGGTAATCTTTGTCTATTGTAAATGTTTTTATGATAACATTTATTGATTTAAAATCTGAAGCTGTTGGGGAAGTAGGAAAGTTACTCTTTCTAGGGTCAAAATATGTAACAATCAAATGCATTTGACTCACTGTAAGAGTTCAGGTTGAATTTGGAGTGTTTAAACACCAATTATACCCATTTTGTCCCGAAACAGGCTAAAACCAAGAAAACATTGATTTGAAGAAGTAAACAGCTTTGTTACTATTTCTAGGGTCATAATGTGTGACAGTCAAATGCATTTTACTAATAGTAAGAGTTCGAGATGAATTTGGAGTGTTTAGACAACACTTAAACCCGTTTTATCCCAAAACAGGCTTAAACCAAGAAAACAGGCTAAAACCGAGACAAAACATTGATTCGAAGCAGTAAACAGTTATGTTACTCTATATAGGGTCAAAATATGTAACAATCCAATGCATATGACTAATTATCAGAGTTCGAGTTTAATTTGGAGTGTTTAGACACCACTTATACCCATTTTGTCCCGAAACAGGCTAAAACCAAGAAAACATTGATTTGAAGCAGTAAACAGCATTGTTACTATTTCTAGGGTTAGAATGTGTGACAGTCAAATGCATTTTACTAATAGTAAGAGTTTGAGATGAATTTGGAGTGTTTAGACAACACTTAAACACGCTTTATCCAAAAACAGGCTTAAATCTAGAAAACAGGCTACGAGAGAAAACATTGATTCGAAGCAGTAAACAGCTATGTTACTCTTTCTAGGGTCAAAATATGTAACAATCTAATGCATTTGAGTAATTATAAGAGTTCATGTTGAATTTAGAGTGTTTAAACACCACTTTTACCCATTTTGTCTTGAAATAGGCTAAAACCGAGAAAACAATTATTCGAGGCAGTAAACAGCTTTGTTACTGTTAATAGTGTCAGAATGTGTGACAATCCAATACATTTGACTAATTGTAAGAGTTCAGAATAAATTTGGAGTGTTTAGACAACACTTAAACCCGTTTTATCCCAAAACAAGCTTAAACCAATAAAAGAGGCTAAAACCGAGAGAAAACATTGATTCGAAGCAGTAAACAGCTATGTTACTCTTTATAGGGTCAAAATATGTAACAATCCAATGCATTTGACTAATTATAAGAGTTCAAGTTTAATTTGGAGTATTTAGACACCACTTATACCCATTTTGTCCCGAAACAGGCTAACACCGAGAAAACATTGATTCAAAGCAGTAAACAGCTTTGTTACTCTTTCTAGGGTCAGCATGTGTGAGAGTCAAATGCATTTTACTAATAGTAAGAGTTCAAGATGAATTTGGAGTGTTTAGACAACACTTAAACCCGTTTTATCCCAAAACAGGCTAAAACCGAGAGAGTTTGAGATTCGAAGAAGAAGAGAAGGAGAGAGTTTGCGGTTTTGGTTTGGTGAACGAATGAGAGTGTAAGGGAGAGTGAATAGAGAGAGAAGTGTAGAAGAAGAAAGTAACTTCTTACTGGATTTAGAACCTAGTTACAAACTAAATATAGACATGTGAACTATAGGAATATTCCTTTACAAGATCCTAAATGTAATTAAGACATGAAAGGGACATGTCTCTTCCTTAGCACAACATGTGACTTCTTTCCCTTCCACTTGCTTGTATCTTCAATGGTTGGAATAGAAGGATCTAAAGTCTTTGGTTCCACATGAGGCTTTTGAGACACAAAGTGGGCTTCTCTCTTCTAAACACACGATCGTACGGACGGCCCGGCTAGACTTGTACGGACGACCCGGTTAGACTTGTACGGACGGCGGCTGTATGGTCAGGAGTGATCAATCCCAATTTATACTCCCCCTCAAGCTTTAGTCATTGGACCCCATGACACAAGCTTGAACCATTGATCACCTACCTCATTAAAAACCTTAGTATAGAAAACCACTTGGGAAAAACTATACTTAAGGGAAAAAGAATGTAGGCTCTCAAGGTTTGGTGAGATCCATGAGTCCAAGCTTTGGGTGTATGTACTCACATACTTGAGGGCTTGCTGCCTTGGTGAATACATCAGCTAGTTGCTCGGAGCTCTCGGTGTAATAAGGAAGGGTTACGCCTAGTTGGATTTGCTCTCAGACTTTGTGACAATCAACTTCAATGTGCTTTGTTCTCTCGTGGAACACCGAGTTGGTTGCGATATGAATGGCTGCTTCATTATCACAATGCATCGTGATAGGCTTCGTAATGTCAACTCCAAGATCTTTGAGTAGGTTCTTGAGCCACATCAATTCGGTGGTCAGCTTGCGCATCGCTCTATACTCGTACTCGGCGCTTGATAGGGACACCACCTTTTGTTTCTTGCTCTTCCATGTGACTAGGTTGCCTCCAAGGAAGGTACAGTAGCCACTTGTTGATCTACGGTCTTCTTTATCCCCTGCATAGTCAGCGTCACAATATCCTACGAGCTCCGTGTTGTTATTGCACCCCATCCATATTCCTTGGCCCGGTGATCCTTTGATATACTTGAGAATCCGGTTGACTATGTTCCAATGGTGCACCTTCGGAGCTTGCATATGCTGACTTGCCTGGTTCACAGCAAAACAAATATCCGGTCTAGTGATAGTTAAGTAAATGAGCTTACCAACCAAACGCCTATATTGAGTCATTCTTGAACGGTTAGTCTTCGGGCTCCCCCTCACGGCAGACCTTGTAGTTCTCATTCAATGGTGTAGTGACCGGTCTTGATCCAAGCTTTCCTACTTCATTTAAGAGGTCAATAGCATATTTTCTTTGAGATAGAAATACTCCCTCTTCCGAGCGACACACCTCTATCCCTAAGAAATATTTCAACTCACCAAGGTCCTTAATATCGAATATTTCAACTCACCAAGGTCTTTGTTTCTTGAATCCCTACCGTGTCATTCCCGAATATGATGATGTCATCAACATATACAAGAATGACAATGATACCTTGGTCGCTTGGGTATGTGAAGAGTGTGTGGTCAGATTCTGATCTCTTGACTCCACGCTTGGTCAAGGTCGAGCTTAGCTTGTGATACCACGCCCTTGGCGATTGCTTCAACCCATAGATCGCTTTGTTGAGTTTGAACACTTTGCCCGGGCTAACCGTGTCTTCTAGGCCCGGTGGTGGTCTCATGTAGACCTAGTCCTCCAATTCACCCTGTAGAAACGCATTCTTTACGTCCATCTGCCACAGCTCCCATTTCAAGTTGACTGCCAATGAGATAACTACACGGACCGTGTGTAGTTTGGCTACCAGAGCAAACATATCCCTATAGTCCTCCTCGTACGTTTGCGTGAAGCCTCTCGCCACAAGCCGAGCTTTGTACCGTTCAATCTCCCCGTCACTTCGATATTTGATCGTGAAGATCCATTTAGATGTCACCGCCTTCTTTCCTTTTGGTAGGTCAGCCTCATCCCACGTGTGGTTTTTCTCCATGGTCGTTCGTTCGTCTTTAACTGCATCACGCCATACCTTGTGGTCTTTAGCTTCTTCATATGTTTTTGGGATCCAGTAGCTATCAACTTGAGAGAGAAAGGCTTGGTGTTACACCGGGAAGTGAGCCAATGTGCACACGGCTTGAATCGGGTGAGCTACGGCAGCATTGTTGTAATACACACGCGTGTTTTGCCAGTTAGACGGGGGAAACTTGAGCCTTTGGCTGCGTCTCAAGGGAATGACTTCCTCAAGATCCTCATCTTCGTCTTCATTGACATGTTGTTCAATTGTCTCGTCCGGGTGACCCGCATCCTCTAGATTCTCCGAGTGAGTGTCTTCATGATGTAATGGAGCCGTTGGTGTGGGTTGATTGTTAGACTCGCTGGAGCTGCTTTCTATAGGTGGCTCAGGTTCTCCTGGTGGGTTTGGCTCGGGTGAGATAGGGGCGTCCCAATCGTTTTTTGACTCCTAGTCGTTCGAGGATGATCCGGAGGTTTGTTGCCCGATCGGATGGAGACTTTGACAAGTCTCGTAGGTCATCCCAATTTTTCTTGTTGTAGTATCGTTGAGACTCCAAGAACTTCACATCCCGAGAGACTAAGACCCTTTTGGCTTCATGATCATAGCACTTATACCCTTTTTGTGTAGTTGAATAGCCAATGAGCATTGCCTTGGTAATTTTGGCCTCAAGCTTGTCGCGTAATTCACCTGGTCTCAACACGAAACAAGTGCAACCAAATACTCGTAAGTGATCAAACGTAGGTTTTCTTTGTTTAATACCTCAAATGGAGAGACGTCTTGTAGGATCTTTGTAGGGATACGGTTAATAAGATAGCAAGCGGCAAAGACTGCGTCTCCCCAAAACCTCCGAGGGACGTTGGTGTGAAACATCATAGACCGAACGACTTCCATAAGATGTCTATTCTTTCGTTCGGCCACACCATTTTTTTGTGGGGTGTAAGGGCAGCTGGTTTGGTGAATGATTCCATGGTTGGTCAAGTGCTGTTTGAAGGCATGACTAGTGTATTCACCACCATTGTCCGACCTTAAGATTTTAATCTTAGCATTGTGATGGTTAGTCACATAATTTTGAAAACTAATAAATGCTTCAAGGACCCTATACTTAGTAGGTAACAGAGTTAACCAAGTATATTTAGACTTCTCATCAATAAAAGTAACAAAATACTTTTGATTTTCTCTAGACAAACAAGGAGAAGTCCACACATCCGAATGAACCAAATCAAAACAATTCTCATATATAGTTAAAGACTTTTGGAAAACAGTTTTGCAATATTTGCCAAGAATACAAGCCTCACATTCATTGTTTTTAAAAGAAATACTTGGGAACATAATTTCTAAGCAGGAGAATGAGGATGTCCTAATCTAGCATGCCATATAGCATTGTTGGCTTTAATGGAAACTGAACTAAAACAAGATGCATTAGAGGAAGATAAATTTAAATCTTCAAGGACATATAGGTCACCCTTGGTATCTCCTTGTCCAAGAACTTTACTGGTCTCAATATCCTGAAAATGCACATTGTTAGGACCAAAGATAGCATAACAGTTTAAATCTGTAGTGGCTCGTTTAACCGAGAGTAAGTTCGAGGTAAAGTTAGGCATATAGAACGCTTTAGTTGTCTTATCAAATAACTTTAGATTACCAATTCCTTTAACTGGAATTCTCTCACCATTAGCTATAATCACATTTCCATTGGCCGGTTTAATTTCACTAATTAGCCTAGAATCACTAATCATATGATGTGAGGCTCCTGAATCAACTATAAGCGGTTTAGTTTGATTTAAAGCAAGATAGGAGTTACCGGAGTTCTCTTTGAGGCTTTGATGAGAGCATCAAGATCGGACTTCCTCACAAGGTCAGTGTTGGCGGCTAGGGCGGTTCCATTAACATCCGAGGTTCGCTGATTTGACTCGGCACTTGGCGTCTCCACGATCGCTTGATGAGCTCTTGGTGCTCCACGGTTGTTCATCGACCGGTTGGCTCGAAGGTGAGGGTGAAGAATCCAACACTGATTCTTGAAATGGCCCGGCTTCTTGCAATGATTGCACACTGGATGGTTCTTGTCTTCTCCTCGATAGTAGCTCTTGTTTGCAGTCGGTACTTCAGCCTTGTTAGCGGTTACAAGCTCCCCTTTGCTTCTAAACAGCCCTATGGAGCCGTGCTCCTTTTGAATCTGGCTACACACGCTCTCTAGCCTAGGAAGCTTGTCCGACCTCAAGATGTGCTTGATGAGGTCGTTGTAGGACGGATTCAGTGTGAGTAGGAGGCCGAACACCTTGTCTTGCTCGCGCCTCTCGTTTAAGATAGCAGGATCGAGGGTAGCCGGCCTAAGCATCTCAAGCTCAGCCCAGAGAGATCGAAACTTCCCAAAGTGTTTGGTGAACTCCATGTATTCTTGGCTTAGGTTGTTAATGGCCCTCTTGATCTCAAAGACTCGGTTTAAATTGGTGGTGTTACCGAACACATTTTGCAATGTGTCCCATAAATCCTTAGCCGTCTCGCAATATGAGTAGGATTCGAGTATTGGAGCATCAAAAGAGTTTTGGATGATGGCAAGCACACTTTGGTCTTCTTGAAACCATTTGTCTTCACCACTTGTGACCGCTTCTTTGCCGTCTTTGGTAGGCTCTTCCTTGGGAGCCTCACTTGTGGTAATATGGGTACAAAGCCCTCGGCCGCATAGTGCCATCTTTGTGGTTCTTGCCCACAACAAGTAGTTCTCTCCTTTGAGAGTAACTGGAACAATCAAGGTCTTGGTGCCTTCCATGGAGTTTTGTCCACCGGTCAATAGTATTACCCAACGGTTAAAGAGAAGTGAGTTTAGCGTTTGAAACAAACACGAAGAGGAACAATAAAGTGGAAGATTGTGATGACTGGAGGATGTGTAACTAGGAACAATGAGGCTCCGATACCATGTAAGTTTGAGATTCGAAGAAGAAGAGAAGGAGAGAGTTTGTGGTTTTGGTTTGGTGAACGAATGAGAGTGTAAGGGAGAGTGAATAGAGAGAGAAATGTAGAAGAAGAAAGTAACTTCTTACTTGATTTAGAACCTAGTTACAAACTAAATATAGACATGTGAACTATAGGAATATTCCTTTACAAGATCCTAAATGTAATTAAGACATGAAAGGGACATGTCTCTTCCTTAGCACAACATGTGACTTCTTTCCCTTCCACTTGCTTGTATCTCCAACGGTTGGAATAGAAGTATCTAGAGTCTTTGGTTCCACATGAGGCTTGTGAGACACTAAGTGGGCTTCTCTCTTCTAAACACACGATCGTACGGACGGCCCGGCTAGACTTGTTCGGACGGCCCGGTTAGACTTGTACGGACGGTCCGGTTAGACTTGTACGGACAGAGGCTGTATGGTCAGGAGTGATCAATCCCAATTTATATTTGTTACTCTTTCTAGGGTCAGAATGTGTGACAATCTAATGAATTTTACTAATTGTAAGAGTTCGGGATGAATTTGGAGTGTTTAGACAACACTTAAACCCGTTTTATCCCAAAACAGGCTTAAACCGAGAAAACAGGCTAAAACCGAGAGACAACATTGATTCGAAGCAGTAAACAGCTATGTTACTCTTTCTAGGGTCACAATATGTAACAATCCAATGCATTTGACTCACTGTAAGAGTTCAGGTTGAATTTGGAGTGTTTAGACACCAATTATACCCATTTTGTCCCGAAACAGGCTAAAACCAAGAAAACATTGATTTGAAGCAGTAAACAGCTTTGTTACTATTTATAGGGTTAGAATGTGTGACAGTCAAATGTATTTTACTAATAGTAAGAGTTTGAGATGAATTTGGAGTGTTTAGACAACACTTAAACCCGTTTTATCCAAAAACAGGCTTAAACAAGGAGAAAACATTTATTCGAAGCAGTAAACAGCTATGTTACTCTTTATACGGTCAAAATATGTAACAATCCAACGCATTTGACTAATTATAAGAGTTCGAGTTTAATTTGGAGTGTTTAGACACCACTTATACCTATTTTGTCCCGAAACAGGCTAACACCGAGAAAACATTGATTCAAAGCAGTAAACAGCTTTGTTACTCTTTCTAGGATCAGAATGTGTGACAGTCAAATGCATTTTACTAATAGTAAGATTTCGAGATGAATTTGGAGTGTTTAGACAACAGTTAAACACGTTTTATCCCAAAACAGGCTTAAACCAAGAAAACAGGCTAAAATCGAGAGAAAACATTGATTCGAAGCAGTAAACAGCTATGTTACTCTTTCTAGGGTCAAAATATGTAACAATCTAATGCATTTGAGTAATTATTAGAGTTCCTGTAAAATTTGGAGTGTTTAAACACCACTTTTACCCATTTTGTCCTGAAATAGGCTAAAACCGAGAAAACAATGATTCGAAGCAGTAAACAGCTTTGTTACTGTTTATAGGGTCAGAATGTGTGACAATCAAATGCATTTGACTAATTGTAAGAGTTCGGAATAAATTTGGAGTGTTTAGACAACACTTAAACCCGTTTTATCCTAAAACAGGCTTAAACCAAGAAAAGAGGCTAAAACCGACAGAAAACATTGATTCGAAGCTGTAAACAGCTATGTTTCTCTTTATAGGGTCAAAAAATGTAACAATCCAATGCATTTGACTAATTATAAGATTTCGAGTTTAATTTGGAGTGTTTAGACACCAGTTATACCCATTTTGTCCCGAAACAGGCTAACACCGAGAAAACATTGATTCAAAGCAGTAAACAGCTTTGTTACTCTTTCTAGACAACACTTAAAGAGAATGTGTGACAATCTAATGATTTTTACTAATTGTAAGAGTTTGGGATGAATTTGGAGTGTTTAAACAACACTTAAACCCGTTTTATCCCAAAACAGGCTTAAACCGAGAAAACAGGCTAAAACCGAGAGAAAACATTGATTCGAAGCAGTAAACAGCTATGTTACTCTTTCTAGGGTCAAAATATGTAACAATCCAATGCATTTGACTCATTGTAAGAGTTCAGGTTGAATTTGGAGTGTTTAGACACCAATTATACCCATTTTGTCCCGAAAAAGGCTAACACCAAAAAAACATTGATTTGAAGCAGTAAACAGATTTGTTACTATTTCTAGGGTTAGAATGTGTGACAGTCAAATGCATTTTACTAATAGTAGGAGTTTGACATGAATTTGGAGTGTTTAGACTACACTTAAACCCGTTTTATCCAAAAACAGGCTTAAATCTAGAAAACAGGCTAAAACCGAGAAAACAATGATTCGTAGCAGTAAACAGCTATGTTTCTGTTTATAGGGTCAGAATGTGTGACAATCCAATGCATTTGAGTAATTATAAGAGTTCCTGTAAAATTTGGAGTGTTTAGACAACACTTAAACCCGTTTTATCCTGAAATAGGCTAAAACCGAGAAAACAATGATTCGAAGCAGTAAACAGCTTTGTTAATGTTTATAGGGTCAAAATGTGTGACAATCCAATGCATTTGACTAATTGTAAGAGTCCGGAATAAATTTGGAGTGTTTAGACAACACTTAAACCCGTTTTATCCTAAAACAGGCTTAAACCAAGAAAAGAGGCTAAAACCGAGAGAATCATTGATTTGAAGCAATAAACAGCTTTGTTACTGTTTATAGGGTCAGAATGTGTGACAATCCAATGCATTTGACTAATTATATGAGTTCGGAATAAATTTGGAGTGTTTAGACAATACTTAAACCCGTTTTATCCCAAAACAGGCTTAAACCAAGAAAAGAGGCTAAACCCGAGAGAAAACATTGATTTGAAGCAGTAAACAACTATGTTACTCTTTATAGGGTCAAAATATGTAACAATCCAATGCATTTGACTAATTATAAGAGTTCAAGTTTAATTTGGAGTGTTTAGACACCACTTATACCCATTTTGTCCCGAAAAAGGCTAACACCTAGAAAACATTGATTCAAAGCGTTAAACAGCTTTGTTATTATTTCTAGGGTTAGAATGTGTGACAGTCAAATGCATTTTAATAATACGAAGATTTCGAGATGAATTTGGAGTGTTTAGACAACACTTAAACCCGTTTTATCCAAAAACAGACATAAATCTAGAAAACAGGCTAATACCGAGAGAAAACATTGATTCGAAGCAGTAAACAGCTATGTTACTCTTTATACGGTCAAAAATATGTAACAATCCAATGCATTTGAGTAATTATAAGAGTTCCTGTAAAATTTGGAGTGTTTAGACACCACTTTTACCCATTTTGTCCTGAAATAGGCTAAAACCGAGAAAACTATGATTCGAAGCTGTAAACAGAATTCTTACTGTTTATAGGGTCAGAATGTGTGACAATCCAATGCCTTTGACTAATTGTAAAAGTTCGGAATGAATTTGGAGTGTTAGACAACACTTAAACCCGTTTTATCCTAAAACAGGCTTAAACCAAGAAAAGAGGCTAAAACCGAGAGAAAACATTGATTCAAAGCAGTAAACAGCTATGTTACTCTTTATAGGGTCAAAAAATGTAACAATACAATGCATTTGACTAATTATAAGAGTTCGAGTTTAATTTGGAGTGTTTAGACACCACTTATACCTATTTTGTCCCGAAACAGGCTAACACCGAGAAAACATTGATTCAAAGCAGTAAACAGCTTTGTTACTCTTTCTAGGATCAGAATGTGTGACATTCAAATGCATTTTACTAATAGTAAGATTTCGAGATGAATTTGGAGTGTTTAGACAACACTTAAACACATTTTATCCCAAAACAGGCTTAAACCAAGAAAACAGGCTAAAATCGAGAGAAAACATTGATTCGAAGCAGTGAACAGCTATGTTACTCTTTCTAGGGTCAAAATATGTAACAATCTAATGCATTTGAGTAATTATTAGAGTTCATGTAAAATTTGGAGTGTTTAAACACCACTTTTACCCATTTTGTCCTGAAATAGGCTAAAACCGAGAAAACAATGATTCGAAGCAGTAAACAGCTTTGTTACTGTGTATAGGGTCAGAATGTGTGACAATCCAATGCATTTGAATAATTGTAAGAGTTCGGAATAAATTTGGAGTGTTTAGACAACACTTAAACCCGTTTTATCCTAAGACAGGCTTAAACCAAGAAAAGAGGCTAAAACCGAGAGAAAACATTGATTCGAAGCAGTAAACAGCTATGTTACTCTTTATAGGGTCAAAAAATGTAACAATCCAATGCATTTGACTAATTATAAGAGTTCGAGTTTAATTTGGAGTGTTTAGACACCACTTATACCTATTTTGTCCCGAAACAGGCTAACACCGAGAAAACATTGATTCAAAGCAGTAAACAGCTTTGTTACTCTTTCTAGGATCAGAATGTGTGACACTCAAATGCATTTTACTAATAGTAAGATTTCGAGATGAATTTGGAGTGTTTAGACAACACTTAAACACATTTTATCCCAAAACAGGCTTAAACCAAGAAAACAGGCTAAAATCGAGAGAAAACATTGATTCGAAGCAGTAAACAGCTATGTTACTCTTTCTAGGGTCAAAATATGTAACAATCTAATGCATTTGAGTAATTATTAGAGTTCCTGTAAAATTTGGAGTGTTTAAACACCACTTTTACCCATTTTGTCCTGAAATAGGCTAAAACCAAGAAAACAATGATTCGAAGCAGTAAACAGCTTTGTTACTGTGTATAGGGTCAGAATGTGTGAAAATCCAATGCATTTGACTAATTGTAAGAGTTCGGAATAAATTTGGAGTGTTTAGACAACACTTAAACCCGTTTTATCCTAAAACAGGCTTAAACCAAGAAAAGAGGCTAAAACCGAGAGAAAACATTGATTCGAAGCTGTAAACAGCTATGTTTCTCTTTATAGGGTCAAAAAATGTAACAATCCAATACATTTGACTAATTATAAGATTTCAAGTTTAATTTGGAGTGTTTAGACACCACTTATACCCATTTTGTCCCGACACAGGCTAACACCGAGAAAACATTGATTCAAAGCAGTAAACAGCTTTGTTACTCTTTCTAGACAACACTTAAAGAGAATGTGTGACAATCTAATGATTTTTACTAATTGTAAGAGTTTGGGATGAATTTGGAGTGTTTAGACAACACTTAAACCCGTTTTATCCCAAAACAGGCTTAAACCGAGAAAACAGGCTAAAACCGAGAGAAAACATTGATTCGAAGCAGTAAACAGATATGTTACTCTTTCTAGGGTCGAAATATGTAACAATCCAATGCATTTGACTAATTATCAGAGTTCGAGTTTAATTTGGAGTGTTTAGACACCACTTATACCCATTTTGTCCTGAAACAGGCTAACACCAAGAAAACATTGATTCAAAGCAGTAAACAGCTTTGTTACTCTTTCTAGGGTCAGAATGTGTGACAATCTAATGAATTTTACTAATTGTAAGAGTTCGGGATGAATTTGGAGTGTTTAGACAACACTTAAACCCGTTTTATCCAAAAACAGGCTTAAATCTAGAAAACAGGCTAAAACCGAGAAAACAATGATTCGTAGCAGTAAACAGCTATGTTTCTGTTTATAGGGTCAGAATGTGTGACAATCCAATGCATTTGAGTAATTATAAGAGTTCCTGTAAAATTTGGAGTGTTTAGACAACACTTAAACCCGTTTTATCCTGAAATAGGCTAAAACCGAGAAAACAATGATTCGAAGCAGTAAACAGCTTTGTTAATGTTTATAGGGTCAGAATGTGTGACAATCCAATGCATTTGACTAATTGTAAGAGTCCGGAATAAATTTGGAGTGTTTAGACAACACTTAAACCCGTTTTATCCTAAAACAGGCTTAAACCAAGAAAAGAGGCTAAAACCGAGAGAATCATTGATTTGAAGCAATAAACAGCTTTGTTACTGTTTATAGGGTCAGAATGTGTGACAATCCAATGCATTTGACTAATTGTAAGAGTTCGGAATGAATTTGGAGTGTTTAGACAACACTTAAACCCGTTTTATCCTAAAACAGGCTTAAACCAAGAAAAGAGGCTAAAACCGAGAGAAAACATTGATTCAAAGCAGTAAACAGCTATGTTACTCTTTATAGGGTCAAAAAATGTAACAATCCAATACATTTGACTAATTATAAGATTTCGAGTTTAATTTGGAGTGTTTAGACACCACTTATACCCATTTTGTCCCGAAACAGGCTAACACCGAGAAAACATTGATTCAAAGCAGTAAACAGCTTTGTTACTCTTTCTAGACAACACTTAAAGAGAATGTGTGACAATCTAATGATTTTTACTAATTGTAAGAGTTTGGGATGAATTTGGAGTGTTTAGACAACACTTAAACCTGTTTTATCCCAAAACAGGCTGAAATCGAGAAAACAGGCTAAAACCGAGAGAAAACATTGATTCGTACCAGTAAACAGCTATGTTTCTGTTTATAGGGTCAGAATGTGTGACAATCCAATGCATTTGAGTAATTATAAGAGTTCCTATAAAATTTGGAGTGTTTAGACAACACTTAAACACGTTTTATCCTGAAATAGGCTAAAACCAAGAAAACAATGATTCGAAGCAGTAAATAGCTTTGTTAATGTTTATAGGGTCAGAATGTGTGACAATCCAATGCATTTGACTAATTGTAAGAGTTCGGAATAAATTTGGAGTGTTTAGACAACACTTAAACCCGTTTTATCCCAAAACAGGCTTAAACCAAGAAAAGAGGCTAAAACTGAGAGAATCATTGATTCGAAGCAATAAACAGCTTTGTTACTCTTTATAGGGTCAAAATATGTAATAATCCAATGCATTTGACTAATTATAAGAGTTCAAGTTTAATTTGGAGTGTTTAGACACCAGTTATACCCATTTTGTCCCGAAAAAGGCTAACACCTAGAAAACATTGATTGAAAGCAGTAAACAGCTTTGTTATTATTTCTAGGGTTAGAATGTGTGACAGTCAAATGCATTTTACTAATACAAAGATTTCGAGATGAATTTGGAGTGTTTAGACAACACTTAAACCCGTTTTATCCAAAAACAGGCAGAAATCTAGAAAACAGGCTAATACCGAGAGAAAACAATGATTCGAAGCATTAAACAGCTATGTTACTCTTTCTAGGGTAAAAATATGTAACAATCTAATGCATTTGAGTAATTATAAGAGTTCCTGTACAATTTGGAGTGTTTAAACTATTGAACCAGATGAAGAAGCCACACACCCAGGAGTTCACTCGCCACTCTCCATCAAGAAACAAATGTGCAAATGTAGGGTCAAGATATTTTGATAAATATGTACAAACCTAGGGCCAATGAATGGAGTGAAGAAGGCCCTAGGATTCAAATAGAGTTTGGGTGGCAAAAGGTGGTCCCATGTGAGTTTGGAGTCAATGCAAGTTGCAAGGAGTCACATGTGACCTAAAGATCCGTTTATAAGGTGTCCCTATCACTCTTGGGCGTCCAACAACATTCAAATATCACAAGTTGCTATTAGAGAAAGAAGGAACAAGTGGGAGAGTCACATGTTGGCTTAAGAGGTCACTGTGGAGCTGTCACTATCTACATGCTTGGGACCAGCTCTCCTCTCTCTTCATGTCACTTTCTACACGCCCAAATGTGTATATGTGTATGAATATGTGGTCGTTGTAACTAGGTTTAGAAGGGAGACACATAACCCATTCTCTACTTGTATAAATATGTAACACATATCACTAATAAAATCAAGCTCTCCAATGGGGGGTTTTCCCCTTACCAAAATCGTTTCTTATACATTTAAATGGGTAGATTCTAGTCTCTACACTCTCATGGAGAGACCAAGCTTTGGCAATGCTTGGTCTCTACCTCTTTTTCATTCTATACTCTTCACTATTGTCTAAACTATTCTAAAGGGTTATTTGGGTTATCTTTGGTGTGAGAGAGCTGTTGCCTCTCATACTTATTCTTGAGTATACACAGCTTATATTGGCGTGTATAACTCCTTCTTTACCTTAAGAACACTCTTATTGAGTTGTATCTTAAAGGCTTTACACATGAACACACAAATTCCGCTTTAAGTGTTCTTGTGAGTTTATATTGGAGTAGAGTGTATCTTGCAGCTCACTCTCTCCAAATTCTAACATAAAAACCACTTTTAACCATTTTGTCCTGAAATAGGCTAAACCGAGAAAACAATGATTCGAAGTAGGAAACAGCTTTGTTACTGTTTATAGGGTCAGAACATGTGACAATCCAATGCATTTGACTAATTCTAAGAGTTCGGAATAAATTTGGAGTGTTTAGACAACACTTAAACCCGTTTTATCCCAAAACAGGCTTAAACCAAGAAAAGAGGCTAAAACCGAGAGAAAACATTGATTCGAAGCAGTAAAATGCTATGTTACTCTTTCTAGGGTCAAAATATGTAAAAATCCAACGAATTTGACTAATTATAAGAGTTCGAGTTTAATTTGGAGTGTTTAGACACCACTTATACCCATTTTGTCCCGAAAAAGGCTAACACCTAGAAAACATTGATTCAAAGCAGTAAACAGCTTTGTTATTATTTCTAGGGTTAGAATGTGTGACAGTCAAATGCATTTTACTAATACGAAGATTTCGAGATGAATTTGGAGTGTTTAGACAACATTTAAACACATTTTATCCCAAAACAGGCTTAAACCAAGAAAACAGGCTAAAATTGAGAGAAAACATTGATTCTAAGCAGTAAACAGCTATGTTACTCTTTCTAGGGTCAAAATATGTATTAATCTAATGCATTTGAGTAATTATTAGAGTTCCTGTAAAATTTGGAGTGTTTAAACACCACTTTTACCCATTTTGTCCTGAAATAGGCTAAAACCGAGAAAACAATGATTCAAAGCAGTAAACAGCTTTGTTACTGTGTATAGGGTCAGAATGTGTGAAAATCCATTGCATTTGACTAATTGTAAGAGTTCGGAATAAATTTGGAGTGTTTAGACAACACTTAAACCCGTTTTTTCCTAAAACAGGCTTAAACCAAGAAAAGAGGCTAAAACCGAGAGAAAACATTGATTCGAAGCTGTAAACAGCTATGTTTCTCTTTGTAGGGTCAAAAAATGTAACAATCCAATACATTTGACTAATTATAAGATTTCGAGTTTAATTTGGAGTGTTAAGACACCACTTATACCCATTTTGTCCCGAAACAGGCTAACACCGAGAAAACATTGATTCAAAGCAGTAAACAGCTTTGTTACTCTTTCTAGACAACACTTAAAGAGAATGTGTGACAATCTAATGATTTTTACTAATTGTAAGAGTTTGGGATGAATTTGGAGTGTTTAGACAACACTTAAACCCGTTTTTTCCCAAAACAGGCTTAAACCGAGAAAACAGGCTAGAACCGAGAGAAAACATTGATTCGAAGCAGTAAACAGATATGTTACTCTTTCTAGGGTCGAAATATGTAACAATCCAATGCATTTGACTAATTATCAGAGTTCGAGTTTAATTTGGAGTGTTTAGACACCACTTATACCCATTTTGTCCTGAAACAGGCTAACACCAAGAAAACATTGATTCAAAGCAGTAAACAGCTTTGTTACTCTTTCTAGGGTCAGAATGTGTGACAATCTAATGAATTTTACTAATTGTAAGAGTTCGGGATGAATTTGGAGTGTTTAGACAACACTTAAACCCGTTTTATCCAAAAACAGGCTTAAATCTAGAAAACAGGCTAAAACCGAGAAAACAATGATTCGTAGCAGTAAACAGCTATGTTTCTGTTTATAGGGTCAGAATGTGTGACAATCCAATGCATTTGAGTAATTATAAGAGTTCCTGTAAAATTTGGAGTGTTTAGACAACACTTAAACCCGTTTTATCCTGAAATAGGCTAAAACCGAGAAAACAATGATTCGAAGCAGTAAACAGCTTTGTTAATGTTTATAGGGTCAGAATGTGTGACAATCCAATGCATTTGACTAATTGTAAGAGTCCGGAATAAATTTGGAGTGTTTAGACAACACTTAAACCCGCTTTATCCTAAAACAGGCTTAAACCAAGAAAAGAGGCTAAAACCGAGAGAATCATTGATTTGAAGCAATAAACAGCTTTGTTACTGTTTATAGGGTCAGAATGTGTGACAATCCAATGCATTTGACTAATTGTATGAGTTCGGAATAAATTTGGAGTGCTTAGACAATACTTAAACCCGTTTTATCCCAAAACAGGCTTAAACCAAGAAAAGAGGCTAAACCCGAGAGAAAACATTGATTTGAAGCAGTAAACAACTATGTTACTCTTTATAGGGTCAAAATATGTAACAATCCAATGCATTTGACTAATTATAAGAGTTCAAGTTTAATTTGGAGTGTTTAGACACCAGTTATACCCATTTTGTCCCGAAAAAGGCTAACACCTAGAAAACATTGATTCAAAGCGTTAAACAGCTTTGTTATTATTTCTAGGGTTAGAATGTGTGACAGTCAAATGCATTTTACTAATACGAAGATTTCGAGATGAATTTGGAGTGTTTAGACAACACTTAAACCCGTTTTATCCTGAAATAGGCTAAAACCGAGAAAACAATGATTCGAAGCAGTAAACAGCTTTGTTAATGTTTATAGGGTCAGAATGTGTGACAATCCAATGCATTTGACTAATTGTAAGAGTCCGGAATAAATTTGGAGTGTTTAGACAACACTTAAACCCGCTTTATCCTAAAACAGGCTTAAACCAAGAAAAGAGGCTAAAACCGAGAGAATCATTGATTTGAAGCAATAAACAGCTTTGTTACTGTTTATAGGGTCAGAATGTGTGACAATCCAATGCATTTGACTAATTGTATGAGTTCGGAATAAATTTGGAGTGCTTAGACAATACTTAAACCCGTTTTATCCCAAAACAGGCTTAAACCAAGAAAAGAGGCTAAACCCGAGAGAAAACATTGATTTGAAGCAGTAAACAACTATGTTACTCTTTATAGGGTCAAAATATGTAACAATCCAATGCATTTGACTAATTATAAGAGTTGAAGTTTAATTTGGAGTGTTTAGACACCACTTATACCCATTTTGTCCCGAAAAAGGCTAACACCTAGAAAACATTGATTCAAAGCGTTAAACAGCTTTGTTATTATTTCTAGGGTTAGAATGTGTGACAGTCAAATGCATTTTACTAATACGAAGATTTCGAGATGAATTTGGAGTGTTTAGACAACACTTAAACCCGTTTTATCCAAAAACAGACATAAATCTAGAAAACAGGCTAATACCGAGAGAAAACATTGATTCGAAGCAGTAAACAGCTATGTTACTCTTTATACGGTCAAAATATGTAACAATCCAATGCATTTGAGTAATTATAAGAGTTCCTGTAAAATTTGGAGTGTTTAGACACCACTTTTACCCATTTTGTCCTGAAATAGGCTAAAACCGAGAAAACAATGATTCGAAGCTGTAAACAGAACTCTTACTGTTTATAGGGTCAGAATGTGTGACAATCCAATGCCTTTGACTAATTGTAAGAGTTCGGAATGAATTTGGAGTGTTTAGACAACACTTAAACCCGTTTTATCCTAAAACAGGCTTAAACCAAGAAAAGAGGCTAAAACCGAGAGAAAACATTGATTCGAAGCAGTAAACAGCTATGTTACTCTTTATAGGGTCAAAAAATGTAACAATCCAATGCATTTGACTAACTATAAGAGTTCGAGTTTAATTTGGAGTGTTTACACACCACTTATACCTATTTTGTCCCGAAACAGGCTAACACCGAGAAAACATTGATTCAAAGCAGTAAACAGCTTTGTTATTATTTCTAGGGTTAGAATGTGTGACATTCAAATGCATTTTACTAATACGAAGATTTCGAGATGAATTTGGAGTGTTTAGACAACACTTAAACACATAGGCTAAAACCAAGAAAACAATGATTCGAAGCAGTAAACAGCTTTGTTAATGTTTATAGGGTCAGAATGTGTGACAATCCAATGCATTTGACTAATTGTAAGAGTTCGGAATAAATTTGGAGTGTTTAGACAACACTTAAACCCGTTTTATCCCAAAACAGGCTTAAACCAAGAAAAGAGGCTAAAACCGAGAGAAAACATTGATTCGAAGCAGTAAAATGCTATGTTACTCTTTCTAGGGTCAAAATATGTAACAATCCAACGCATTTGACTAATTATAAGAGTTCGAGTTTAATTTGGAGTGTTTAGACACCACTTATACCCATTTTGTCCCGAAAAAGGCTAACACCTAGAAAACATTGATTCAAAGCAGTAAACAGCTTTGTTATTATTTCTAGGGTTAAAATGTGTGACAGTCAAATGCATTTTACTAATACGAAGATTTCGAGATGAATTTGGAGTGTTTAGACAACACTTAAACACATTTTATCCCAAAACAGGCTTAAACCAAGAAAACAGGCTAAAATTGAGAGAAAACATTGATTCTAAGCAGTAAACAGCTATGTTACTCTTTCTAGGGTCAAAATATGTATTAATCTAATGCATTTGAGTAATTATTAGAGTTCCTGTAAAATTTGGAGTGTTTAAACACCACTTTTACCCATTTTGTCCTGAAATAGGCTAAAACCGAGAAAACAATGATTCGAAGCAGTAAACAGCTTTGTTACTGTGTATAGGGTCAGAATGTGTGAAAATCCATTGCATTTGACTAATTGTAAGAGTTCGGAATAAATTTGGAGTGTTTAGACAACACTTAAACCCGTTTTATCCTAAAACAGGCTTAAACCAAGAAAAGAGGCTAAAGCGAGAGAAAACATTGATTCGAAGCTGTAAACAGCTATGTTTCTCTTTATAGGGTCAAAAAATGTAACAATCCAATACATTTGACTAATTATAAGATTTCGAGTTTAATTTGGAGTGTTTAGACACCACTTATACCCATTTTGTCCCGAAACAGGCTAACACCGAGAAAACATTGATTCAAAGCAGTAAACAGCTTTGTTACTCTTTCTAGACAACACTTAAAGAGAATGTGTGACAATCTAATGATTTTTACTAATTGTAAGAGTTTGGGATGAATTTGGAGTGTTTAGACAACACTTAAACCCGTTTTATCCCAAAACAGGCTTAAACCGAGAAAACAGGCTAAAACCGAGAGAAAACATTGATTCGAAGCAGTAAACAGATATGTTACTCTTTCTAGGGTCGAAATATGTAACAATCCAATGCATTTGACTAATTATCAGAGTTCGAGTTTAATTTGGAGTGTTTAGACACCACTTATACCCATTTTGTCCTGAAAGAGGCTAACACCAAGAAAACATTGATTCAAAGCAGTAAACAGCTTTGTTACTCTTTCTAGGGTCAGAATGTGTGACAATCTAATGAATTTTACTAATTGTAAGAGTTCAGGATGAATTTGGAGTGTTTAGACAACACTTAAACCCGTTTTATCCAAAAACAGGCTTAAATCTAGAAAACAGGCTAAAACCGAGAAAACAATGATTCGTAGCAGTAAACAGCTATGTTTCTGATTATAGGGTCAGAATGTGTGACAATCCAATGCATTTGAGTAATTATAAGAGTTCCTGTAAAATTTGGAGTGTTTAGACAACACTTAAACCCGTTTTATCCTGAAATAGGCTAAAACCGAGAAAACAATGATTCGAAGCAGTAAACAGCTTTGTTAATGTTTATAGGGTCAGAATGTGTGACAATCCAATGCATTTGACTAATTGTAAGAGTCCGGAATAAATTTGGAGTGTTTAGACAACACTTAAACCCGCTTTATCCTAAAACAGGCTTAAACCAAGAAAAGAGGCTAAAACCGAGAGAATCATTGATTTGAAGCAATAAACAGCTTTGTTACTGTTTATAGGGTCAGAATGTGTGACAATCCAATGCATTTGACTAATTGTATGAGTTCGGAATAAATTTGGAGTGCTTAGACAATACTTAAACCCGTTTTATCCCAAAACAGGCTTAAACCAAGAAAAGAGGCTAAACCCGAGAGAAAACATTGATTTGAAGCAGTAAACAACTATGTTACTCTTTATAGGGTCAAAATATGTAACAATCCAATGCATTTGACTAATTATAAGAGTTGAAGTTTAATTTGGAGTGTTTAGACACCACTTATACCCATTTTGTCCCGAAAAAGGCTAACACCTAGAAAACATTGATTCAAAGCGTTAAACAGCTTTGTTATTATTTCTAGGGTTAGAATGTGTGACAGTCAAATGCATTTTACTAATACGAAGATTTCGAGATGAATTTGGAGTGTTTAGACAACACTTAAACCCGTTTTATCCAAAAACAGACATAAATCTAGAAAACAGGCTAATACCGAGAGAAAACATTGATTCGAAGCAGTAAACAGCTATGTTACTCTTTATACGGTCAAAATATGTAACAATCCAATGCATTTGAGTAATTATAAGAGTTCCTGTAAAATTTGGAGTGTTTAGACACCACTTTTACCCATTTTGTCCTGAAATAGGCTAAAACCGAGAAAACAATGATTCGAAGCTGTAAACAGAACTCTTACTGTTTATAGGGTCAGAATGTGTGACAATCCAATGCCTTTGACTAATTGTAAGAGTTCGGAATGAATTTGGAGTGTTTAGACAACACTTAAACCCGTTTTATCCTAAAACAGGCTTAAACCAAGAAAAGAGGCTAAAACCGAGAGAAAACATTGATTCGAAGCAGTAAACAGCTATGTTACTCTTTATAGGGTCAAAAAATGTAACAATCCAATGCATTTGACTAATTATAAGAGTTCGAGTTTAATTTGGAGTGTTTACACACCACTTATACCTATTTTGTCCCGAAACAGGCTAACACCGAGAAAACATTGATTCAAAGCAGTAAACAGCTTTGTTATTATTTCTAGGGTTAGAATGTGTGACATTCAAATGCATTTTACTAATACGAAGATTTCGAGATGAATTTGGAGTGTTTAGACAACACTTAAACACGTTTTATCCCAAAACAGGCTTAAACCAAGAAAAGAGGCTAAAACCGAGAGAAAACATTGATTCGAAGCAGTAAACAGCTATGTTACTCTTTATAGGGTCAAAAAATGTAACAATCCAATGCATTTGACTAATTATAAGAGTTCGAGTTTAATTTGGAGTGTTTAGACACCACTTATACCTATTTTGTCCCGAAACAGGCTAACACCGAGAAAACATTGATTCAAAGCAGTAAACAGCTTTGTTATTATTTCTAGGGTTAGAATGTGTGACAGTCAAATGCATTTTACTAATACGAAGATTTCGAGATGAATTTGGAGTGTTTAGACAACACTTAAACACATTTTATCCCAAAACAGGCTTAAACCAAGAAAACAGGCTAAAATTGAGAGCAAACATTGATTCTAAGCAGTAAACAGCTATGTTACTCTTTCTAGGGTCAAAATATGTAACAATCTAATGCATTTGAGTAATTATTAGAGTTCCTGTAAAATTTGGAGTGTTTAAACACCACTTTTACCCATTTTGTCCTGAAATAGGCTAAAACCGAGAAAACAATGATTCGAAGCAGTAAACAGCTTTGTTACTGTGTATAGGGTCAGAATGTGTGAAAATCCAATGCATTTGACTAATTGTAAGAGTTCGGAGTAAATTTGGAGTGTTTAGACAACACTTAAACCCGTTTTATCCTAAAACAGGCTTAAACCAAGAAAAGAGGCTAAAGCGAGAGAAAACATTGATTCGAAGCTGTAAACAGCTATATTTCTCTTTATAGGGTCAAAAAATGTAACAATCCAATACATTTGACTAATTATAAGATTTCGAGTTTAATTTGGAGTGTTTAGACACCACTTATACCCATTTTGTCCCGAAACAGGCTAACACCGAGAAAACATTGATTCAAAGCAGTAAACAGCTTTGTTACTCTTTCTAGACAACACTTAAAGAGAATGTGTGACAATCTAATGATTTTTACTAATTGTAAGAGTTTGGGATGAATTTGGAGTGTTTAGACAACACTTAAACCCGTTTTATCCCAAAACAGGCTTAAACCGAGAAAACAGGCTAAAACCGAGAGAAAACATTGATTCGAAGCAGTAAACAGATATGTTACTCTTTCTAGGGTCGAAATATGTAACAATCCAATGCATTTGACTAATTATCAGAGTTCGAGTTTAATTTGGAGTGTTTAGACACCACTTATACCCATTTTGTCCTGAAACAGGCTAACACCAAGAAAACATTGATTCAAAGCAGTAAACAGCTTTGTTACTCTTTCTAGGGTCAGAATGTGTGACAATCTAATGAATTTTACTAATTGTAAGAGTTCAGGATGAATTTGGAGTGTTTAGACAACACTTAAACCCGTTTTATCCAAAAACAGGCTTAAATCTAGAAAACAGGCTAAAACCGAGAAAACAATGATTCGTAGCAGTAAACAGCTATGTTTCTGTTTATAGGGTCAGAATGTGTGACAATCCAATGCATTTGAGTAATTATAAGAGTTCCTGTAAAATTTGGAGTGTTTAGACAACACTTAAACCCGTTTTATCCTGAAATAGGCTAAAACCGAGAAAACAATGATTCGAAGCAGTAAACAGCTTTGTTAATGTTTATAGGTCAGAATGTGTTACAATCCAATGCATTTGACTAATTGTAAGAGTTCAGAATAAATTTGGAGTGTTTAGACAACACTTAAACCCGTTTTATCCCAAAACAGGCTTAAACCAAGAAAAGAGGCTAAAACCGAGAGAATCATTGATTCGAAGCAATAAACAGGTTTGTTACTGTTTATAGGGTCAGAATGTGTGACAATCCAATGCATTTGACTAATTGTATGAGTTCGGAATAAATTTGGAGTGTTTAGACAATACTTAAACCCGTTTTATCCAAAAACAGACATAAATCTAGAAAACAGGCTAATACCGAGAGAAAACATTGATTCGAAGCAGTAAACAGCTATGTTACTCTTTATACGGTCAAAATATGTAACAATCCAATGCATTTGAGTAATTATAAGAGTTCCTGTAAAATTTGGAGTGTTTAGACACCACTTTTACCCATTTTGTCCTGAAATAGGTAAAACCGAGAAAACAATGATTCGAAGCTGTAAACAGAATTCTTACTGTTTATAGGGTCAGAATGTGTGACAATCCAATGCCTTTGACTAATTGTAAGAGTTCGGAATGAATTTGGAGTGTTTAGACAACACTTAAACCCGTTTTATCCTAAAACAGGCTTAAACCAAGAAAAGAGGCTAAAACCGAGAGAAAACATTGATTCGAAGCAGTAAACAGCTATGTTACTCTTTATAGGGTCAAAAACTGTAACAATCCAATGTATTTGACTAATTATAAGTGTTCGAGATTAATTTGGAGTGTTTAGACACCACTTATACCTATTTTGTCCCGAAACAGGCCAACACCGAGAAAACATTGATTCAAAGCAGTAAACAGCTTTGTTACTCTTTCTAGGATCAGAATGTGTGACAGTCAAATGCATTTTACTAATAGTAAGATTTCAAGATGAATTTGGAGTGTTTAGACAACACTTAAACACGTTTTATCCCAAAACAGGCTTAAACCAAGAAAACAGGCTAAAATCGAGAGAAAACATTGATTCGAAGCAGTAAACAGCTATGTTACTCTTTATAGGGTCAAAAAATGTAACAATCCAATGCATTTGACTAATTATAAGAGTTCGAGTTTAATTTGGAGTGTTTAGACACCACTTATACCTATTTTGTCCCGAAACAGGCTAACACCGAGAAAACATTGATTCAAAGCAGTAAACAGCTTTGTTACTCTTTCTAGGATCAGAATGTGTGACACTCAAATGCATTTTACTAATAGTAAGATTTTGAGATGAATTTGGAGTGGTTAGACAACACTTAAACACATTTTATCCCAAAACAGGCTTAAACCAAGAAAACAGGCTAAAATCGAGAGAAAACATTGATTCGAAGCAGTAAACAGCTATGTTACTCTTTCTAGGGTCAAAATATGTAACAATCTAATGCGTTTGAGTAATTATTAGAGTTCCTGTAAAATTTGGAGTGTTTAAACACCACTTTTACCCATTTTGTCCTGAAATAGGCTAAAACCGAGAAAACAATGATTCGAAGCAGTAAACAGCTTTGTTACTCTTTCTAGACAACAATTAAAGGGAATGTGTGACAATCTAATGATTTTTACTAATTGTAAGAGTTTGGGATGAATTTGGAGTGTTTAGACAACACTTAAACCCGTTTTATCCCAAAACAGGCTTAAACCGAGAAAACAGGCTAAACCCGAGAGAAAACATTGATTCAAAGCAGTAAACAGTTATGTTACTCTTTCTAGGGTCAAAATATGTAACAATCCAATCCATTTGACTCATTGTAAGAGTTCAGGTTGAATTTGGAGTGTTTAGACACCAATTATACCCATTTTGTCCCGAGAAAGGCTAACACCAAAAAAACATTGATTTGAAGCAGTAAACAGCTTTGTTACTATTTCTAGGGTTAGAATGTGTGACAGTCAAATGCATTTTACTAATAGTAGGAGTTTGAGATGAATTTGGAGTGTTTAGACAACACTTAAACCCGTTTTATCCAAAAACAGGCTCAAATCTAGAAAACAGGCTAAAACCGAGAAAACAATGATTCGTAGCAGTAAACAGCTATGTTTCTGTTTATAGGGTCAGAATGTGTGACAATCCAATGCATTTGAGTAATTATAAGAGTTCCTATAAAATTTAGAGTGTTTAGACAACACTTAAACCTGTTTTATCCTGAAATAGGCTAAAACCAAGAAAACAATGATTCGAAGCAGTAAACAGCTTTGTTAATGTTTATAGGGTCAGAATGTGTGACAATCCAATGCATTTGACTAATTGTAAGAGTTCGGAATAAATTTGGAGTGTTTAGACAACACTTAAACCCGTTTTATCCCAAAACAGTCTTAAACCAAGAAAAGAGGCTAAAACTGAGAGAATCATTGATTCGAAGCAATAAACAGCTTTGTTACTCTTTATAGGGTCAAAATATGTAACAATCCAATGCATTTGACTAATTATAAGAGTTCAAGTTTAATTTGGAGTGTTTAGACACCACTTATACCCATTTTGTCCCGAAAAAGGCTAACACCTAGAAAACATTGATTGAAAGCAGTAAACAGCTTTGTTATTATTTCTAGGGTTAGAATGTGTGACAGTCAAATGCATTTTACTAATACAAATATTTCGAGATGAATTTGGAGTGTTTAGACAACACTTAAACCCGTTTTATCCAAAAACAGGCAGAAATCTAGAAAACAGGCTAATACCGAGAGAAAACAATGATTCGAAGCATTAAACAGCTATGTTACTCTTTCTAGGGTAAAAATATGTAACAATCTAATGCATTTGAGTAATTATAAGAGTTCCTGTACAATTTGGAGTGTTTAAACTATTGAACCAGATGAAGAAGCCACACACCCAGGAGTTCACTCGCCACTCTCCATCAAGAAACAAATGTGCAAATGTAGGGTCAAGATATGTTGATAAATATGTACAAACCTAGGGCCAATGAATGGAGTGAAGAAGGCCCTAGGATTCAAATAGAGTTTGGGTGGCAAAAGGTGGTCCCATGTGAGTTTGGAGTCAATGCAAGTTGCAAGGAGTCACATGTGACCTAAAGATCCGTTTATAAGGTGTCCCTATCACTCTTGGGCGTCCAACAACATTCAAATATCACAAGTTCTATTAGAGAAAGAAGGAACAAGTGGGAGAGTCACATGTTGGCTTAAGAGGTCACTGTGGAGCTGTCACTATCTACATGCTTGGGACCAGCTCTCCTCTCTCTTCATGTCACTTTCTACACGCCCAAATGTGTATATGTGTATGTATATGTGGCCGTTGTAACTAGGTTTAGAAGGGAGACACATAACCCATTCTCTACTTGTATAAATATGTAACACATATCACTAATAAAATCAAGCTCTCCAATGGGGGGTTTTCCCCTTACCAAAATCGTTTCTTATACATTTAAATGGGTAGATTCTAGTCTCTACACTCTCATGGAGAGACCAAGCTTTGGCAATGCTTGGTCTCTACCTCTTTTTCATTCTATACTCTTCACTATTGTCTAAACTATTCTAAAGGGTTATTTGGGTTATCTTTGGTGTGAGAGAGCTGTTGCCTCTCATACTTATTCTTGAGTATACACAGCTTATATTGGTGTGTATAACTCCTTCTTTACCTTAAGAACACTCTTATTGAGTTGTATCTTAAAGGCTTTACACATGAACACACAAATTCCGCTTTAAGTGTTCTTGTGAGTTTATATTGGAGTAGAGTGTATCTTGCAGCTCACTCTCTCCAAATTCTAACATAAAAACCACTTTTACCCATTTTGTCCTGAAATAGGCTAAACCGAGAAAACAATGATTCGAAGTAGTAAACAGCTTTGTTACTGTTTATAGGGTCAGAACATGTGACAATCCAATGCATTTGACTAATTCTAAGAGTTCGGAATAAATTTGGAGTGTTTAGACAACACTTAAACCCGTTTTATCCCAAAACAGGCTTAAACCAAGAAAAGAGGCTAAAACCGAGAGAAAACATTGATTCGAAGCAGTAAAATGCTATGTTACTCTTTCTAGGGTCAAAATATGTAACAATCCAACGCATTTGACTAATTATAAGAGTTCGAGTTTAATTTGGAGTGTTTAGACACCACTGATACCCATTTTGTCCCGAAAAAGGCTAACACCTAGAAAACATTGATTCAAAGCAGTAAACAGCTTTGTTATTATTTCTAGGGTTAGAATGTGTGACAGTCAAATGCATTTTACTAATACGAAGATTTCGAGATGAATTTGGAGTGTTTAGACAACACTTAAACCCGTTTTATCCAAAAACAGGCATAAATCTAGAAAACAGGCTAATACCAAGAGAAAACAATGATTCGAAGCAGTAAACAGCTATGTTACTCTTTCTAGGGTAAAAATATGTAACAATCTAATGCATTTGAGTAATTATAAGAGTTCCTGTACAATTTGGAGTGTTTAAACTATTGAACCAGATGAAGAAGCCACACACCCAGGAGTTCACTCGCCACTCTCCATCAAGAAACAAATGTGCAAATGTAGGGTCAAGATATGTTGATAAATATGTACAAACCTAGGGCCAATGAATGGAGTGAAGAAGGCCCTAGGATTCAAATAGAGTTTGGGCGGCAAAAGGTGGTCCCATGTGAGTTTGGAGTCAATGCAAGTTGCAAGGAGTCACATGTGACCTAAAGATCCGTTTATAAGGTGTCCCTATCACTCTTGGGCGTCCAACAACATTCAAATATCACAAGTTGCTATTAGAGAAAGAAGGAACAAGTGGGAGAGTCACATGTTGGCTTAAGAGGTCATTGTGGAGCTGTCACTATCTACATGCTTGGGACCAGCTCTCCTCTCTCTTCATGTCACTTTCTACACGCCCAAATGTGTATATGTGTATGTATATGTGGCCGTTGTAATTAGGTTTAGAAGGGAGACACATAACCCATTCTCTCCTTGTATAAATATGTAACACATATCACTAATAAAATCAAGCTCTCCAATGGGGGGTTTTCCCCTTACCAAAATCGTTTCTTATACATTTAAATGGGTAGATTCTAGGCTCTACACTCTCATGGAGAGACCAAGCTTTGGCAATGCTTGGTCTCTACCTCTTTTTCATTCTATACTCTTCACTATTCTCTAAACTATTCTAAAGGGTTATTTGGGTTATCTTTGGTGTGAGAGAGCTGTTGCCTCTCATACTTATTCTTGAGTATACACAGCTTATATTGGCGTGTATAACTCCTTCTTTACCTTAAGAACACTCTTATTGAGTTGTATCTTAAAGGCTTTACACATGAACACACAAATTCCGCTTTAAGTGTTCTTGTGAGTTTATACTGGAGTAGAGTGTATCTTGCAGCTCACTCTCTCCAAATTCTAACATAAAAACCACTTTTACCCATTTTGTCCTGAAATAGGCTAAACCGAGAAAACAATGATTCGAAGCAGTAAACAGCTTTGTTACTGTTTATAGGGTCAGAACATGTGACAATCCAATGCATTTGACTAATTCTAAGAGTTCGGAATAAATTTGGAGTGTTTAGACAACACTTAAACCCGTTTTATCCCAAAACAGGCTTAAACCAAGAAAAGAGGCTAAAACCGAGAGAAAA